>NW_010512561.1:31538-38089 GCF_000687285.1 Phaethon lepturus | reverse complement strand
CGGTTTGGCCGCTTCGGGAAGGGTCCCCCCGGCGCGACCCCCGGCTCCGGAGCCCTTCGCCCCGGTGGCCCCTCTCTTGAGAGGGAGTTGGGGCGGGTGGGGGGTCTTGGCAACAAGCGGGCAATGAACTCCTCCCAGAGAGGTGGGCTCTAAGCAGAAGCCTGTCAGTGACAAACTTCTGCACAGCAGAGAACGGAGTCCTGCAGAAAGGGGAGGCCACTGCTCCTTTTGAGAGCAGCTATTAAATTTGCTGGATACCAATAAAAGAATTTACCAAAGACTAAGACAGAATAGGCAAACCAACAAATTTAGGTTTTCAGACTTACTCTAACTGGAAAGTAAAACTTAGCTTTGACATCCAACCATGACATACCTGGGAGTAGTTGTTATGTCATTGTCTTTTTGCCATTTCTAGTTGAGACAAAACAACGTTCACTGCACTGACAAACTTGGCTGCCTTCTGGGGAAAGCTAAAGTATGCTTCACCTTATATTTTCAGTAAATTATTGGAATACTACCAGAAGAGACGTTAATCACCGGAAGAGACATTAATCTAGAATATATGTACCCTTAAATATTGATCCCTGCTACTTGTAGCCGAGTATCTTGCAGTACAGATATTTAACATGACTTGACTTATAGAACTTCTTCCACGGAACTGCCAACATCCACCCTGGTTCTACACAATTGCTTTGGGAAATAAGCTTTCAACTAAGCTACTTTTGACTACTGTTTCCTTTAATCAGATCCTTGATGAGCCAATAAATAAATAAAACCAAAACAGAAGGTCGTGTTGTTTCCTTAATTACCACCTCTTCTCCTTCCCTTCTCAGAAGAAGCCTGAGCATGTGTTGTTCAGTTAACACGGATACCTGTGGCTAAATGCTGTAGAAAACAGCTGAAAGCAGTTTAGCTAAAAACACGAGAAACTAAATGTAGAAGGCACTGGTGATCACAACTAAACTGACAACTTTGTTGGAGCAGTGAAGAGCCTGGCTCCATCTTAATGGCCTCCATGTGGATACTGGCAGCTGCTATTGGTCCTCCCAAAAAGCCTTCTGTCCCTCAGGCTGAACAAGCCACAGCCCCTTGTCCTCTCCTCATTGACCAAGTGCTCCAGCTCTCCCCTCCCATGTCCTGAACTCTTTCCAGTTTAGTCATATCAATAATATAACATCATTAATCTTTCACAATATTATTCTTATAGTACAATGGTTATGATGCAGTGCCCAAACTGGACACAATGTTTTGGAGAGGGTCTGCTGAGTAGAGGAAAATAATCACTTCCCCCGTCTGCCAGCTGCGCTCTTTTTAATACAGCCCAGCATACCTTGGGTCACCTTTGCTGCCAGGGCACGCTGCCGGCCCACGTTCAGCCCGTGTCTGCCAAGGCAGCAAGGTCCTTTCCAGTAGAGCTGCTCCACAGCCGTTCAGTTCCCCGCCTATACCACTGCAAAGAGCTCTTCCTCACCATGGAATTGCAATTTGTATTTGCCGTGTCGAAATTCATGAGGCTCTTACACTTTATTCTAACTGCGAGCAAAGCAAGATCGTTAGCAGGCTCTTTCATAAGACGGTATAAAGTAATTCCACTCCTGAATGCAGGATAAACCCCTACCTACAGGATAAACAAGGTATTTCAGATACTTACTGCTGTTATTAGCACTTATCCTTTCAGAGCGAGTCATCTCTCAAATACCGCTATAAGACATAAATTGAAATTATGAAGTCTTTATAGCAAGATAGAGAACAGGTAAATAGGGATTTATTTTTGGCAACATATGCCAAACATTTGGCTAGTTAATTCACAAGCTTGGCAGAGGATTTGCAGACTGCTTCAAAGATCACATGCTAGCTACTCTCAAGACTTCAGAAGTAACCCTTGAATATTAGTAGGAATTACTTCTACTCTCAACTTCTCACAAGCCACTCAATTCTACTGATACTGATGAAAGCAGCCAGTTATGTGGGACAGTACTTCAGTGGAGAGCTTTTAGATACTCAGAGGTTAGTATCAAAGAACAATAACTAGTGCCGTGATTAAAAAAAAATATATATATATACACATATATATATTGCCAGGACATCAACCAAGTCTTGAAACTTGATGAGGCAGGGGTGGAAATAAGAACCTTGGGTGATGGGTCAGTGCTTGCATCCTGCCTGGCTTTGCATTCCCAAGCAGCCACAAGATTTCTTCTGTTGTTCCAGCTTGAGCAAATACAAAGATGACAATTATTCACTAACCCATTGAGATCCAGAACACTGTATAACTCAATATCTCTAGCAGCTAAGCTGTATTTCTTCAACATTAGTTGACAAACAAAGCTGATTGTGCAAAAACTGTCTCAAAGGAATAGACACATGAACATCTGCATCCGTCACAGTGATGGTGTTTATTTCAGTTCTTTTTTTTTTTAAAGGAAACAGAATGTTTCAAAGAAAATTAAATGTTTCCATAGAAACAAGTTTCTTGGCTACTGGAAGCTTCTTTCTCTTGTTCTTTCTCTTTGAAGACATATTGACAAAGTATCTTTAGGAAAAAGACTCAGTCTTAAAATGATGAAAGGTCAAATTATTACCAGGACTATATAAAAAAAACCAAACACAAAACATGTGTTATCATTTACTATTTACTTTGGAGCTGAAAATTAATACATCATTTTGAAAACAAGCCATCCTAAGCATTTTTATTCACAGGAATAAGATTAAAATAGAGAACCAAAAGAAGAAAATTTGGTTCAGGATTGAAGGTCACTTGCAACGAGTTATACCTATCAAACTACACTGTAACTGGATCTTGCAAGTGGCCAGGCTGACTGAGTATCCTCTTAATAGCCTTCACAAAAAAATAAAAACCCTTGTAAACTAAGTTATGCCAGAACACAACAATATTGATATTTCATGATTTATTAGTTCGTTTCATTATTTGAGGACTTGGTGCAGTGTGGTGATTCATAAGTTCAGTTGCTTTCAAACATTTATTCAATTTGAGTAGAGAAAAATCCTTATTAAGCAAAACTAAACATCATGATCCTTGTCACGCTGGTAAGTCTGAGCAAAATAAGGTAATTAAGCACTTGAATGTACTATGATCAGGTGCTACATTTACAGATGATCCAAGATACTACCACAAAATTTCATTAATCAGACAGCACACACGCACACCAAAGACCACCATTTCTGAGCTTCATGTTTCCAGCGTATCTGTAACCGTGACAGCTTACAGCTGTACGGTGAAAAGCAATCCAGCCTTTTGTAACTTCAGGATATATCACCATGGTGAGATTGCAGAAGCCGAAATACTCTGGCTAAGTTTAACGATTGCCTTCCTGCTCCTTTTGTAGCCTTGCATGGTGAGAGATCTTGCCAACCCATGGCCCAAAGGCAGTTTTATTCCTGGTTTAGGATCAAATTACCTCCAGCAGCAAGAGCTGTGCTGCCTATAAGGCTGCTACATAATTCATGTCCTTAACTTAGTTAAGGGGCTACTGAAGCTAACTTTATAGAAAATCCACCTGCCACCCAACCCTCATCCTCTAGGAGGGTCGAGGACAGCTACTGTTTCTGATCTATGGCCTACTTTTAGCTCTTCCCCAGAGCTTCCTCAGCTGAAGAAAAGGAAACGATACTGAGAATTTATGAATGGCAAAACATGTAAAAGAAGGGAGTCGTATTGCATGTAACATTTCTCTGATTTGTATTACTAAGCTTGCAAGTTCTTATTCTGTAGATGCACTGTTTTCCAAATAAAAGTGTTAATCCTTTCGGAAAGAGTTCTTATCATCTTCAGGTATAAACAATGCTTTCACTTTCAAAGACACACCAACCATTCCCAGGAACTGTACTATGGCAAGGATGTACATTTCTGAAGGTCTCAGGCTGCAGAGTGCCAGACCCTCTCACAGGTAACCGGTGGCAGTAGTGAGAACAGCTGGGTGAGGTGTGACAAGGTGGATGATCTCCTCAGCCTGGTGGCAGAGCTATGAGAGGAAGTAGAAAAGATAAAGAGCATCACGGAATCCAAGAAAGAGATGGTCTTGTGGAACCATGCTCTGCCCTCCCTGAGACAGAAACAGTCACAGCCAAGAAAAAAAACAAGATCAAGGGTGTCCTGTATCCTCCCCCCTCCAGGCTGAAGGCAGTAGCTTAAAGGAAAGGAGCGAATGGAGGCATGTCCATGCTCAGGGCGGCAGGCGAACCCCTTCCTTATCCATCTTGCCCTCCCAGGTGTTTCTGCGCAACAGATGTGAGGCTCTGGATGTGGATGACAGTCCAGCTACACTGGAGGTGTTGCCAAGGTCAGAAAGGCCTACTGCCTGTATCGCTACCATCTCCACGAGGAAGAAAAGACGGGTTATAGTTGTAGGTGACTCCCTTCTGAGTGGAACTGAGGGTCCAACATGCCGGACAGACCCTCCTCTTAGGGAAGCCTGCTGCCTCCCTGGGACCTGGGTTAAGCTCATGACTAGAAAACTTCCTGGGCTCATGCAGCCCTCGGACTATTACGCACTACTGCTTTCCATGTGGGTGGTGATGATGCTGCAACACATAGTCCAAGGGTGATCAAAAAAGACTTCAGGGCCTTGGGATGGTTGGTAAGGGAATCTGGTGCACAGGTTATACATTTTCCCCTCTCCTTCCAGTTGTGGGCAATAGACATAGGAAGAAAGAGGCAGGCCCAGTCTATTAATACATGGCTCCGTGGCTGGTGTCACTGCCACAGTTTTGGGTTTTTTAGTTATGGGATGGCCTACATGGCACCTGGCTTGATGCCATCAGCTGGGATTAACCTTTCTCAAACGGGGAAGAGGGTCTTTGCTTGCAAGCTAGTGGGGCTTAATGACAGGTCTTTAAAGTAGACTCAAAGTGGGAGGGAGATAATATCAGGTTCACTTACAACAAGCAGTGGGATGACACACCAATGTTAGAGGGACAGAGTGCTAGTCAGGTCCTTCAGCCTGTTGCACCAGAGAAAGACCTCAAAGGAACTAAGAGATGTTCCTCTAAGAAGGTGCCTCTGCACCAATGCAAGCAGCATGGGCAACAAACAGGAGGAGCTAGAAGCCACCGTGCTGCTAGAAAGCTACAACCTGGTTCCCATTACTGAAACTTCGTGGGATGAATCCCACAACTGGAGTGCAGCTATCAATGGCTACAGGTTGTTCAGAAGGGATAGGCGAGGAAGGAAGGACAGAGGCATTGCTTGCTACATCAAGAAATGGGTAGAGTGCTGTCTCTAAGGAATAGCCACGCGCAGGTCGAAAGCTTGTGGCTAACAATCAGGGACTGACACAAAAAAAGGGAACCTTGTGGTTGGTGTCTATTACAGGCTGCCCGATCAAGGGGAGTCTATTGATGAAGCCACCTAACTCCAGCTACAGGAGGCATCATGCTCACAGGCTCTTGTCCTGTTGGGGGACTTCAAGCACACCGACATCTGCTGGAAAAGCAGCATGGTGAGCTGCAGGCAATCCAGGAAACTCCTGGAGTGCATGGAGGAGAATTTCCTGCGCCAGGTAACAGACAGCCCTACCGGAGAGGATGCCATACTGGACCTGTTGGTCACCAACACAAGTGAGCTCATTGGTGACATCTAGATGGGAGCAGCCTGGGCTGCAGTGATCATGCACTGGTGGATTTTGCAGTCCTGAGAGGTATGGGGCAGGCAAAGAGTAAAGTCAGGACCCTGAATTTTAGGAAAGAAACTTCCAGCTCTTCAGGGACTTCAATAGGACTCCCTGGGAAACTGCCCTCAGGGACAAGGGAGCAGAACAGAACGGGCAGATCTTTAAGGACACTTTCCACAGAGCTCAAGAGCTCTCAATCCCCAAGTGTAACAAATCAGGAAAGGAAGGCAAGAGATGAGCATGGCTGAGAGGAGACCTGCTGGTCAAACTAAAGGGCAAGAAGGAAATGCACAGTGGAAGCAGGGACAGGTGTCCTGGGAAGGGTATGGGGACACTGCTCAAGGTGTGGCTCTTTCCACAGAGCTCAAGAGCTCTCAATCCCCAAGTGTAACAAATCAGGAAAGGAAGGCAAGAGATGAGCATGGCTGAGAGGAGACCTGCTGGTCAAACTAAAGGGCAAGAAGGAAATGCACAGTGGAAGCAGGGACAGGTGTCCTGGGAAGGGTATGGGGACACTGCTCAAGGTGTGGCTGGAGCTGAGTTTGGCAAGGGATGCAAAGAATAATAAGGGCTTCTACGGGTATGTCAGCCAGAAAAGGAAGGTCAAAGAAAGCACACCCCCTTGATAAGCAAGACTGGCAAACTGGTAACAATAGATGAGGAGAAGGCTGAGGTACTCAGTGACTTCTTTGCCTCAGTCTTCACTGGCAGTGTCTCTTCCTACACCTCTCAAGGGGATGGACTGCAAGAGGGGGACTGGGAGAGGAAGGTCCTTCCCACTGTAAGAGAAGACCAGGTTCAAGACCACCTGAGGAACCTGAACATAAACAAGTCCATGGGACTTGACGAGATGCATCCCAGAGTCTGGAGAGAATTGGCTGATGAAGTTGCCAAGCCACTCTCCATGATATTTGAAAAATC
>NW_010512561.1:17276-31123 GCF_000687285.1 Phaethon lepturus | reverse complement strand
CCCTGGGAAACTGCCCTCAGGGACAAGGGAGCAGAACAGAACGGGCAGATCTTTAAGGACACTTTCCACAGAGCTCAAGAGCTCTCAATCCCCAAGTGTAACAAATCAGGAAAGGAAGGCAAGAGATGAGCATGGCTGAGAGGAGACCTGCTGGTCAAACTAAAGGGCAAGAAGGAAATGCACAGTGGAAGCAGGGACAGGTGTCCTGGGAAGGGTATGGGGACACTGCTCAAGGTGTGGCTGGAGCTGAGTTTGGCAAGGGATGCAAAGAATAATAAGGGCTTCTACGGGTATGTCAGCCAGAAAAGGAAGGTCAAAGAAAGCACACCCCCTTGATAAGCAAGACTGGCAAACTGGTAACAATAGATGAGGAGAAGGCTGAGGTACTCAGTGACTTCTTTGCCTCAGTCTTCACTGGCAGTGTCTCTTCCTACACCTCTCAAGGGGATGGACTGCAAGAGGGGGACTGGGAGAGGAAGGTCCTTCCCACTGTAAGAGAAGACCAGGTTCAAGACCACCTGAGGAACCTGAACATAAACAAGTCCATGGGACTTGACGAGATGCATCCCAGAGTCTGGAGAGAATTGGCTGATGAAGTTGCCAAGCCACTCTCCATGATATTTGAAAAGTCCTGGCAGTCAGATGAAGTCCCCAGTGACTGGAAAAAGGAAACCATTGCACCCATTTTTAAGAAGGGTAGCAAGGAGGACCCTGGGAACTACTGACCTGTCAGCCTCCCCTCTGTGCCTGGGAAGATCATGGAACAGATCCTCCTAGAAGCTATGCTAAGGCACATGGAGAGCAGGGAGGTGATTCAAGACAGCCAGCATGGCTTCACCAAGGGAGAGTCCTGCCTGACCAATGTAGTGGCCTTCTATGATGGAGTGACCACATCAGTGGACATGGGAAGAGCTACAGATGTCATCTGTCTGGATTCTCTAAAGTCTTTGACATTGTCCCCCACAACATCCTTTTCTCTAAATTGGAGAGATGGATTTGATGGGTGGGCTGTACAGGGATGAGGAATTGGTTGGATGGTTCCATCCAGAGGGTAGTGGTCAACAGCTCAATGTCCTGATGGAGATCGGTGACGAGTGGTGTCCCTCAGGGGTCTATACTGGGAAGAGTACTCTTTAATATCTTCATCAATGACATAGTGGGATTGAGTGCACCTCTCACCAAGTTTGCAGATGACACCAAGCTGAGTGGTGTGGTTGACACATCTGAGGGATGAGATGCCAGCCAGAGGGACCTGGGCAATCTCAAGGGCCTGTGTGAACTTCATGAGGTTCAACAAGGCCAAGTGCGGGGTCCTGCACTTGGATCGAGGCAACCGCCAGTATCAGTACAGGCAGGGGCATGAAGGGATTTAGAGCAGCCCTGCCAAGGAGTTGGGAGTGCTGGTGGATGAAAAGCTGGACATGAACAAGGAATGTGTGCTTGTAGCCCAGAAGGCCAAAATTGTCTATTCAGGCCAAGCTTGCAGCACAATAAAAAGTTTTACTTATTTTCTGTCTTTGGTATGCATACTCTCCTACATGAAAGTTGCCTTAACAAGTCATAAGTGATACTTTGTTAGCTTGGATTTCATGAAGAGATTTTTCCATGTGTGTAGGTTTCCTATTTTAAATTTTACTAAAGTTTTTAAAACAGAGAGTGAAAGCAAGATCTAAAGAAGCTTGAAGACCAGTTCTTACAAGGCTTCATCTGCTTCACAACACTGTACTTAAGGACTTGTTATATTGCTAAAGTACACTCCCATTTCATATAATTTAGAAGGATTACCTTCTTGCTTAAGACCCTTTACCCAGTTACCTCATCAGAAGAAAAAAAAAAATCTCATAAGTTAGTTTACAGTCAAACATTCATACCTTAGTTTATACAGATTTTCATTTAGCCATGGCCACATTTTCAAACAGCACTTTCCAAAAACACTTCAGTAGCATAGGTGAGTCTGGCATTAGCACTGAATTATCTTTCCGTTGGATCTGGAGAGACTTTTCCATGAATATGGTGACACAGTTCTTAATCTTCACTTTGAAAACTTGCATGACACCCCAAAGGAATAATCACCACCATATTCAAATTCAGGCAAGCTGTCATTGCCTGAACAATACCCGTCATAGCTAAAGGAATGGGAGACTTCTGCTGGCTGTGAGTGCATTAGATTTTTGAAGAGATACTTTGAAGCAAAAAAAAAATTTGCATAGGAAGGTTTCTCCATACATCCACAAGACAAGCTAAGAAACAAAAGTTCCTTTCTCTTACGTAAACAGGCAAAATTGTGCCTGCTGCTTTCATTTCTATGTGTTTCTTAATCCATTTACCAAGGGGAATGAAAACAACAGCTGATGAATTCTCATGCTGCTTTCTCTCCTGTAACAGATTTTTTTTTTTTCCCCCCTCCAAGGTCTTATCTTTCCAGTTATCCTCTGAAGTAATAGGTAGCAAACTATACTTTCAAGAACTCATGGGTCTGATCACTGCTTCACCTGGATCAGATGTAATTTTTTTAATACTGAAAGTGATTAATTTAATCCAAATTTCTTTCCACAAACTTTTTGAAGTAGTATAGAAATATGTTATAGGTATCACTGAAGATAAAAACTGCCGATCAGAACAGATTTCTAAACTTTATTAGAAGGCCTTAGCTTATGTGGTGTCTTTAATTGCATGAAGTTTTGAGTTTGAGTTCAGCAGTGCTTTACACACTGTAAAACTGTGCCCTTCTAAGTTGTACGCATTTGGTGCACACGTTTAGTGTACTCATGTTTTTCAAGGTATCAGAATGAACTTGCTTACTGCCTTTGGGAAAAAGAAGCTTCAGGCTTTAAGAGAGCCATACATGTGATCACTGAATAGGTCTATACCACACAGGTAGCTTTACCTATGCCAGTTCCTTCCAGAGCAGTAACCCAAAATGTTTCTGTTCAAAAGAATAGAATCAAAACTATTTCATTAAGCTTGTCCTTCCCATCCATGTCCTTTCTTCACCTTTCATATAAGCAGCCAACTCACGTGGGAGGGTGCTCAAAAAATGTCACAAGAGAACTTTCAGTAATGCAAGTCAACAAAACAGTTATTGCTCTTTCATTGTATGCAAATGGAGTTGATCTTCAAACCCCACCATCTCAGCAGTGGGAGTTTTGATACCGATTGTAAACGTCAATTGAATTAAGCACTTCTACTGAATTCTGTAGTATAGACATTTTGGAAATTTCAGTAATCCATACCTGTCAAACGTAAAAGTATCTAGAAGACTGCATGTATAAACTTTAAGCTAGAACTGGTAAATATCTCCTACATTCCAATACTCTAGGTCCATTTTGCCAAAATGGAAAAACTTGTGAAAACTCGTGCAAGTTATGCTATTCAAAATTCAAAGCTACAAGTGAGGTACTTAGCAAAGATATAACATCTAGTTTCTAGAGGATATTTTCTACCAGGTGGCTATAAAGCTCACTTTCGCTATCCCTCTTTTCTTAATACATGTTTAAAAGGATTGCCTGCCAAAAGCACAATTTTTCTGAAGGCTTAACAGTTTATTGGCAGAATTATGCTGCCATTACTTTTGCTGTTGTTGAAGCTGGCATGCTAATTGAAGTACCAGTACTGCTAGTCTCATCTGTCTTGAAGGTAAACCTCACATGCACAAGGATTTCCCCTCTACCCACAACAGAGGCATCGGAGTAAGATATGAAGTTACTGCAGATGTTTTTCCTCAGTGAGAGAATATTCAGTTCAATAGTATTGGAGGTTACAGAAAGGACTAAGAAAGTGATTAAATTTAGGTATGAGCTTCATGTTTTGCCAGTCAAAAAATGTCAAGACAAAAATCAAGACGAGAAGAGTACATAATTTTTTTTTTTTTTGGTGGGATGCAACTTGCAGTAAAACTCACTGATTTTAAGATCATACTAGCAAAATGAATCCCCCAAAAGAAACAATATCCTGTTATATACTCTTCATAAGGTGTGTCTTTCATATCATACTCCATATTGGAAACGCATTTATGAGTGCTATATACTATTGTAAGTGATATCACATTGTTAAGTGATTCTCTATTGGAACAACTGCCAATAAGAAGCTAGCAATAACTAGCTAGGTTTACCTTCAGAGTTTTTTTTACCCTGAATAATATTTTTTGATAACTTCTGTTCTATGCAGAAAAGGTACCATGCAGCTGTGTGCACAAAATTATGTTGTCACATTGGCAGGTGCATGTAGGGAGGTACACATTACACAAACAGAGCTGTGGACACCTGGAATTTAGAGATGTGCTATTGAAGATCTTCAATAGCACATTCACTTGATGGAGCAGCAAGAAGATACAACAATTCTGATTGATATATATATTTTTAAATAGTGTAGAGCAGAGAAGGTTGAAATAGATATACTGAGATTTATACTTTTCTCAAAATACACTAGCTAAATTCAGTGCACTGAGACCTGCAAATCAGTGCAGTTCTGAAGATGAGTAATGCATGTAGTAAGCAACTCAACTTAATTAGCACTTAAACATACATACATACTACACAAAGGTTGAATCCAACAATGAGAAGAGATGATATAGTCAAAAAGTGGTATACCTCATGATCACTGAAAGCAACAAAATATGTTCTATATTCATAATCCAAACCCTTAATAATAGTAATAGTTGTTTTAAGTGATATCAGAAAGTTTGAATCCAGTGAATTCCATGCCTGAATAATCAAATATTCCTGTTCTTTGACAGATTGCAGCTTGCTGTGAATAAAGATGATTTACTTCTGTCCTATGCATCAGCTTCAATAGGATATTAATATGTTAAATTATAACCCCACTCATCCTTCTAAAAGCCCATTAATCAGTTTTCTTCCCCTTTCTTCCGTACCAATGAAACAAAGATTAATTTAGAAGTCACTCTAAATCAGGTACCATGTCCTACCAAATATCACGCTATTCTTTGCTTCCTACTATATATCTCCTATTAACTGACAGTTTTATTGAGTAATTTTTGAATGTTAGAAAATAATTTCCTGAATAAAACAAGCCAACTGTACTAGGGATTCCTTTCCCAGGGGCTGTCACATTTATGTATTTACCTGGTATTAGCCTTATATTTGTGTGTGCTTTCTTAGCAACTGTGCATGGGACTCCTTCATCACCATCTTCTATTGTAAAAATATCAACTTAAGTAAAAGGTAAGAGTGGTAATGCTTCCTCTAAGATACTTCATCTTTCATGCAGCTGCACTGAAGCTTCAGTTTAATCATTAGTAAACTAATTAGCTTGGACTTAGCTGGGACTTAACAGTTAACAGAATGATCATTAACTTACAAAGTTGTTAATAAAAATAGAAGATACATATACAGACATAAAACCTTGACTTTGAAACTATCAACATCTCCTCATTGCTTTAGAACAAATGTTTAGATGTTAAGAAGACAAAGCAAAATTGCTATTTTTCAGACAGAGATGCTATAAAAATTACAAAATAGTTTTATTAGTTAATATTAAAGTTAGATGAGTAAAAACACCTAAGAACTGAAAATATATATGGACCAAACTAAAAAAATAAAATTGCAGCCATAGCAGTTGTTTTCTGAACACATAAAAAAACCCCATTTTGTTAAAGTGACTCAATGGCCTATATCTTCAGTCTTACAAATACAATTTAAAACAGCATGTTCCAAGTTCAAAAAACCAAAAACTTAAGAGAGAAGAAAGGTAAAATTATTGCTATGCATAAAACTCCGAGTCCATAAATTTCACAATTTTGATCGCAATATTAAAGAGCATCCTCAAAATCCACAGTGGGGATCTCGCTTTCACTAGTGGAAATCAGATACCCTTCAACTTGCACCATAGTGTACTTATGACTATTTTACGCCTCCTGTGGAGGTTTTAGCATCTTGTTGGAATGGAAAACAGCTTAGCTAGGAAAAATTATTCCTACCAATACATGTTACAGATTAGCTCATTCATATCTGAATCATTGCCTAATCGGTTCTCTGTATCTTATTAAACAGCAGATTAAAGAATATAGTACACCATTCCTTTTCATTTTGACTCCTTCCTTTTGTTATCCTTTTGTTTATTGCAGCTGAGTCTATCATTATAGCATCTCATACTGCTAGAAATGCTATTTTAACTGATAATAAAGGTTTTTTAGCTGCTGCTTCATCTAATGAGGGAGTTCACTTTTGACAGAGACAGTTGTGATTTACCAGAAATCTGAGGTAAGTGAGAAAGTTGGAAAACGTGGCAGTGGTCACAGCAGCAACAGTAACCACGTCATAGATGTCTACTACACATTATTTCACACATTCTCTTTTTCAGAAAGGTATCACTGTTGCCCTTGTTATAATCTTTCTTGAGCTACTGTCATCCTGTTATGTTCCTCCCCTCCATACCTCCATTGTTTTAAAGAGAGAGAAGCAATCATCATGGTGCTACCCTGCTATGGAAGTTCTTAAAGGTTTTAAACATAAATTGGGATTCAACAGGAACCTGAAACCCAATTGTGTAAAGGCAGGTCCTTGAGAAAATTCTCTATTCACTGCAAGACTTGTTATTGGCAACTTCTTCACAACAAGTTACCCAACAAGTTACCCAACGTCTTAGAATATGTCAAACAGTAAAATGGAAGGTTTTCTTGTTTTTATTTTTATGGAGTTGTGATTATCCACCCCATGATGAGATAAACAGAGTTCAGGAGTTAAGTAGATGAGAGGAACTATTCTGATTTTTTTTTCTCCTCCATAATTTTTCACAATGTTTACCCAGACCAGGGAAAGACCCATAAGACCTGCTTCCCCACACCTGTTCAAGATACAAGAGATGTATCACACAGAAACCCCATAACTCTGTAAAAGTTATTGTTTCCCCAAAAATCTCTTTTGCTCTCTCCCAGCAGCCAAAACCACCCCATGAGAGGTTTTCCCAAGACTGTTGCAACTAGTCAGAAAGATAATATTCATCCATTTTTGATTCTCCTCCCCACCTTTCTCCCAGAGCAGAAGGCTCTCTTATCAGGAGAGGGAGCTCTCAGGAGAAAAAGAAGAAAAAACCCACACACAAAACCAGTAGAAAATGACTCCATAAGGCCTCTGCTTTATCTTCCCTGTGGGATTGCATAGCATCTCTTTCATACACAATCTAAAACACTTCAGCTACTTATTTGTATAGTCACACACTTCAGTGAGTTAAAGACTCACTAAAAATAAGCCTTCCCAGTATTTTGTACTCCTTATCTATCACAATTAAAATACGTTTGAAGTAAAAAAGTTAGGACCAGAGCACACATGCATTTATCACAAAGACAGAAACACACCAGAAGGGGCACCTTAAAAAGGCTGTCTGAAAGCATCAAAACACCTTATAAGACATCAGACAAAACACCAATTCATACTTAGAAATGTGCCTTTGTTTTCTCACTAGTTTATCAAACATATCTTGTACATCTTACATTAAAGCAAACTTCCGATCCCACACCTCTCTTTTCAGGTCACTACTCCAAAAGCCTGGCCAGCTCCCTGAAGACTGCCTTATTTAAAGAAGCAAAGGGAGGCAAAAATACTTGAGAACACGCAGTGATTTAATTTAATAACCACACATCCCATGCCCCCAGAGCAAAGCACCATCTTCTAAATGGAAAAGCAAAGGGGCAAAAAAACCCTCTCTAGATACACTTGAAATACCCTTACAACGTCTGTGACATCTACTCTATTTTAGCTATTATAGGAACTTTCCCTCTTTTGAAACATCAAAACACAACCCACAAAAAACCCACTCAACTCTTATCGGTATTGCTCCTCAACACCATCTGTCAGAAGAGGAACCCACAGATTATCCTCTTTGAGCTCTTCACATACCTTTGAAAGCCTGAAATACTCATGAGCTTCGAAGTTTTCCAGGTATTTCCCTAACCGCTAACATCTAACCATGTGCAGCTGCTTCCCCAGCTGAAGGCTGATTGCCCCTACTGCCAGCCAGGGAGTGTGTTCTGTGCGCTGCATCACATTTTCCTATCAGGATCGGCTCAATCCTAATGAATTAGACTGCAATTATCATTAGTAAGAGTTAGCTCAAAATCAATGTTAAGCACTGCATCCATTTTTACTTGGGTATTTTTGGCATTCCCTTTATTTAAGATTCTAATGATGTTGTTCAGAATGTTTTCTGGTATTGAATTGTAATTGTCCAGCCTTGAAAATGTGCCCTTTACATAGCTATAAATCGAGTGTAGTCCAGAACAGGTTCAGAGGCTTCCCAGACAGTAGTCAGCATTAAAATGCTTATATCCTGTAGTCAAAAATCATGCTTCATATCTTCTGTGTCCATTTATGCATATTTGCTTTATTTTTTGGCTTGAATCCAGACAGGTGACAGGTATGCTTACCAGAGGTATTTACAGTAGCTCTGGCAGCAGACTCTTCCCAGTGAGGCTGACAAGAAAAACAAAAGCATTTCAGGGACAGTGAAGGCATTAATACTCAGTACTCAGTTTCATGAGCTCCAAGAGCAAGCCTTCAAAAGCTTAAAAGACCTCCAGCAGGAGGACAACTAATAGCAAAAACAGTAGGGGACCCAACTGTTACCTTCTGTTCTGGCCCAAAGGCTCTGAAGAGATTCACATTTCATTGTTCCAGAGCAGGAAAAAAAGAGGTGGTGAAGATAAGGAAAAGCAAACCGGGAACTTCTTTCTTTGATGCTTCTCATCTCAGAAAATAACAAGACATGAAAAGCAAAATCCAATTATATCTGGCTAGCATGTGACGATCGCAGCACAATAAACTGAGCAGGGAAAACAAGAACAAAAATTCTGATGTGAACAATAAAAATGGCATGAATCAAATACAGCTTGTTTCTTTTTGTTTCCTATAGCTACTGTTCCACAGCTATTTAACATGGATGTATAGAACACCTACAATGCACACCAGTACATCCAGAGATGAAAGATATACAGCTGATTTAGACAGTAATGGCTGCATATTTGCCTCAGGATACATAAAAAATGTATACTTTGTTGATTTCCTTAAATTTTGCTTCTTTACTGAACTTTACTTCATTCTCCCATTTGGAGAATGAAGCATAAGGCTACAAATTGCTGGGAAAAGTTCTCTAAATTGATCAAAGTAAAACAGGCCCTTGGATTAATAGGTTATTCAAAATTTGGCCATTATTCCGTTACTAACAAAAAGAAAACTCACCCTGATTTTTGGATATACGTATATTGCTAAAGAATTTCACTGAAGATCTTGGACCAATGGTAATAAGGTGGTGGATTATTCCTGAACTGTTTCAATAAAATTTTGGATATTTTTTTAATTATTATGTAATTTTCCTTGTAAATCACATAACGTTGCTTCTGTTCCCTGCAGAGAAATGTTTTAAATGTGAGATTAAGGGCTAACAAATGCACAATACAAAAAATATACACCAAAGATTTCTTATCTCTCTTTTCCGCTTATAATTACATTTTCACATCATGCAAATTCACTTTAAAGAATAGGAGAGTTGAATCCACTGTTTATTTTCAGTAACCATTTAGCGCTTTTTGCTATTTTATTTTTTGTAAAAATAAATTCCCAAATACGTATGGTGCTTGGTATTTTTAAATCTACCTGTCTGTTTTCCCAGAAAGACCCCAAGTTTGAGCTTTCCTCCTTTTTTTTTTTTTATTTCTCACCAATAATGTTATTTTCTACAAACAGTTGAAATGATATGAAATGGGACATCTTATTCTACTTTGCAACACAATTTTGAAAATCTTGAGTAGCATGAGCTACAGGACCAACTTTTTTTTTCGTAGTGATAAGGAACAGATTCTAAAGGCATTCAAACAGCTAAGCTTGAAAATAGGATGCCTTGCGAGATTTTTCAAATGCATCTAGGCTTATAAATTCTGGAAGTTACTTAGAAAACTCCATTTTTGCCTATTCCTGTTTTCATGCATGACCTTGAGCACATCATTCTGTGTCTCACGTTCTCCCTCTCTAAAGTGGATACAGTAATATAACAGTCCCATCTCAACTGGTAATGTCAGGACAAAACCATTCATTGTGAAGTCATCAGGGGCTACTTCATTGGGGGTGACCTCATCGAGCATATCTGCTGTCATGGAATGAGCGAATCTGAGCACCATGCACAGAACAATAATTTTACTATTTAATTACGTAAAGTACTAATGGGAAAATTAGAAAATTGAAGAGATGTGTTCACAGTACATCTTTGTGTCCTTCTCATGTATGAATAGTACATTTCTATGCATTCCTTCCTAAGGATGTTGCAGGAAGTCAAATGTATTTTAGGTTTACATGTTTCAGAATAATATTTTTGTTCTCGTTTAAGAAGAGATAGTTGCATGTAAAGAGCAAACTTCACTTAGTTCGTGCTTCAATTTAACTACAGAAATAGCACAGTTAATCTAGCCCAATGACAAGTTTGTATTTTTTTTCCCCTTAAAACCACAACAGCTCTTGCTTTCTGTTATAAAATGCCAGAAATTTTGAGTCATGAACATACTGTTTCTAGGGGAGCAATATACAACAGCGTAATACATTCTCACACTGTTGTGGTATGCATCAGAAGAAAACCTATAATAAAACCCAGTAGTTCTCACTTCTGCAGAAATAAGTTTGTCTGATCACAGGTGTATACTAATCTATAAGTACAATGAAGATCTTCAGTTACTCGTCATTTTTATGTACATGGATGACAGAGAAGTGCCACTGCAATGCTGTATTTAAAGTCAAGGTGTCATTAAGAGTTTTTTGCCTTCTCTTTTCTCATGGTAACTTTTGAGGCTGACTAGTTTTTCACTTGCAAAAGAGATAACCAGTCGGTTTACAGAAACATAAAAAGGTCAACAAATGTTTTTTTATCCCCCTCTGTGTGTTCTGCAACTCAGACCTATCATTCCGTACAAAGAACTTATTCTTGCAGGTGTTTGGCAAAAATGTTAAAAAAAGAAACCCACAAAAGAAAGCATTAAAATGTAATGTAGGTAGTGGAAATATGAGTCCAAAGAACAGAAGGATTTGCTTAGAGTCGTTATAACATGGTATAGCCACAACGCCTCAAACTGTCACTGGTTAAAGAATGGCCAGCACAAAAGTAGTAAAATCCATAAAATCATAGTATATTCCTAAGTAAGGGTAGCAGTATATGTCACAGAATAGGCTGTAGCATGTTTATCAGAGTTTTGACACTGCATTTTTTAAAATAATGAATGCTAATTGCATAAGGACTTTGAAGACCCAAGCCTTTCTCCTGAAACACATAACAGAAAACTGCCCAAATTTTAAAAATAAAACCAAATAAAAATCTCCGTCTCATTTTAGCACACAGTACAAACACATCTCAGTGAATTTCTACTTTCAGATATTTTCAAAGGTGGACTTTTATGAAGGATTCACTTGCATAATCTGTCTCAAAAAAAAATGTTTCATACTTGCATGATGTAATGGGAATGAAATGCATGAACAAAGTCTGGTTCCTGTGAAAGTTTTGTGAGAAAGCTTGCCACCCTCAGGCCACAGAGCCACCACTGTGGTGGGACGTGGCTGCCGTGGGAGATCCCGGACCCCAAGGTCAGCAGGTCACATTTAAGAGTGTGAGCACTTGAAATTCTCTGAGAAATGTCCACTTAAAATTTTCTTTCATCGGAAGCCTACTTATTTCACTGGTTGCTACTCTCCTTTATCCCTGGTACCATAGTATCTGCCTTTTAGACGATCAGAGTGGAAGACAGACATTCTGAGCAGAAAGAAAACGGGTTCAGTAGTGAGGCTATAGTCTTGTATACAACCATAGACTCATACCCTTTTTTTTTCTGAGCGTGTGCTTCCAAATGACTTAATCATTCCACCATAAGGCTGATTCCTAAATGCTTTTGGACTGACTATTGTAATCATGCTCAGATGGCATCTCTTTCAAAAAAACATCCAATTCTCATTGCATAGTAAATGATTTTTCCTATATCCATTATTTTAGAAATAAACTCATCAGACAAAATACATGATTATAATTTAAATCAAGTCTCCATTTTCATCCTAAAGCTACTAGTAAGTAGAACTAAAGACTATTATTCAATTGCATTGGATTAACTGGAAAATCACAACATATGCTGATATGCTGAAACAGTTGTCTGAGCCCCGTCAAACCAGCCTGCATTTCAGACATTTACATCTTGTTCAGAGAAGCAGGAAAAATGTTTATTGCTTTTAAGCTAACATTCAAACTTCATTATTGCCCCAGACTAATAGCCTTATTAGGCCTTTTGTTTGAAAGCTTTATTATTTTCAAAGAAAATACTGTGGGCAATGAAAGGTGTTTGTTAAACAGAGAAAAGTAATTAGGCGCTTACTTTGCGCTGTCATTGTACACCCCTGGTTCTCCTTTGGAAAGAACAGAAACACATATTATTTTAAATTAAAATTAAGAAGATAACTATTCTCAACTAAACAGTTGAAACGGAATTTGTATGCAATCATATCAATTTCTGTGCTGCAAAGTATGTAATTTTGTGTTAAACTGGAAGAAAGTTCATTTCAAGAAATAATTCTTAATTATTAATTCTTAATAATTCTTAGCATCCCTCCCCTAGAAAGAGCAATCGGCAGGTATTTAATCTCATTTAACTCTGAGAAAAGAAAGTATTTGATTTCTTATTTTGATAAAAGATAAAAGTAAAAATGACAGTAATTCAGTGATTGACAGATAAAGAGCTGGTATCTGTAATTCATATTATCCTTTTAAGAAATTGATTTGTTTGAAAATGGATGCAAATATTAGGTATACTAACAATACCGAGAGATGGAAAGAACTCAATTTCTTTACTGAGATTCTGCTTTCATTTGCGTACTTGATCTAAACCAAGAATAACACCAGTAAAGTGAATTAAAATATTCTTCTTGACAGGAAAATAAAGAAGAACAAGAATTTCACCATTTTTCTTATCCAATACAAGAAGTGGGCACTAGTTTTGAGGCTCAGTTTTGAAAAGAGCTGAAAAATTCTTCCCACCATTCAACAAAGTGCATAGTTGTGGTAGGCATGGACGTACAGCTAATATTTCCAGTGGGATGTCTGGCACCCAGCGTGGCTAGAAGCCCTCAGGCTGACCTTCACCAGGGCACTCGGCATGCTGGATTCATGGACTGCCCGGCCAGCCCGCTCTCAGTCACACGTTCCCTCTGATGCCACTTGTGGTTTCTCCATCACCACTACGCAGCAGCTGTGAAAGCACTGGGAGACGGACCATGTCCTCAGTCCCAGCGCTGGGTTCAGTGTGCTTTTTAAATCACAGTTTCATAGAATAGTTTGGGTTGGAAGGATCCTTTAAAGGCCATCTAATCCAATCCCCCTGCAATGAGCAGGGACATCTTCAGCTAGATCAGGGTACTCAGAGAGTTTTTCTAATATCCTGAAGCAATGCTGGACTTGGAAGGAGAAAATGGCACAAGACCAGGAGGAAAAAAAGGGTTAATGTGACCGAGCTGACCAAAAATTTATAGAGAGCTTCTGGACAATGCTTAGGCTAACACTTCAAGCATTTCTTATTCTGTAAAGGGTAGTTCTCCACTGCTTTGCCTTAGAGTCTTCTTTAAGCTCCTCACAGAGATCAAATAATGTTTGTTTGTCAAATCCCTATATACAAAAAACTGCTCCTATATTAGACCTAAAAGCAAGAGTGTGCTAAGATCTCTAAATCCTGTTAGAAAGATAAACCCCTAAATCTTCTTCACTGTCTCTAGTGTCAAGCAAGAGCATTTGCTATTCTCTTTGTGATGTTACTTTCAAGCCTTGACTTGAATAAGTTAAATCTGCCTAATAAGTGCTTTGTTATATGTCCACTTCAT
>NW_010512561.1:0-17245 GCF_000687285.1 Phaethon lepturus | reverse complement strand
CTCTTTCCTAACTCTGGCGTCCTCGGTGACAATTCATAAATACTGCTCTTTATTAGTACCTCTTACTTAATTTGTTTTTCTTTAATGTGGAAATCCACCTGTGCTTTTTTCTGCATGGAATGTGTTCTCTATCAAAATCTGAAACTAACACTTCTCTCAGTGTACAATACCTCTTACATACTCTTACATAAGTATGTATTTATATACTTATATGCTACACATAAGTATATAGTGATATTAGTATGTAGTTATAACTGTATACTTATATGCTATATATAAGTATATAGTTAATTAGTCTATAGTTATAAATACTTACATCTCTATACTTATATCTACACTTACATATTTTTATATATACTGATCTCCCATTTCATAGGTATCACTGGTACACTCTTTGGAGATTTTAGCCTAGAACGGCTATATAAACTGAACTACAAATGAACAGTTGGGCATATTAAAACAGTGTGAAGTGAAAGGGCGAATACCTGATTATTGAAGCAGCAGTAACCGAGCTACTGATCTTCTCCTGTGTTGATTTTAACTAACTCGTGTTGAAAATATAGTCAAAATGCACAATCAGACACCGCAGACTTTTCTAACTTTCTGCGCGGCACGGGGAGCACATGTGCACACCATCACAGCTTGTGCACTATCAGCCCCTTTGAAATCCTTGCAACCTTCATGCTAGAACCACCAGACTAAACCCAGGTTTTACTGCAGTGTAGGCAGGTACTTCTGGGACCAAGGGTTCTTTCCTCCCTTGTTATGTTTCAAAAACAGGCCAGACCGTGGTTCACGGATGCGATTTCGAAACATGTTGACACAGCAACATACTGGCGGAGTTCACACTGAACTCAACTGTCTGACCTGGGTACTTCTGCGGCAAGTGGATTTTCTGCCTGCTCTACAGTCTCTGCTAAGAAATCTAACCAGCGTTTGCTACAATGTGAGAAAAGGACCAAGATATCTACAAGGAAAAACAATCTGCAGAAAAAATGGTATCAATAAAAAACTGTAGCGAGGTTTGTGAGGAGAAACTGTATTGTGAACTTTTATATCCTTATAGTGCTACAACACTATTACTACTTTAAACTGCACCATTTTTCAAATTGCTGTAAGGAAGGAAAGGTATGAGAACTGCAGAATAAGATTTTCCTTTTCCTTGTGGCAGAACCAGCGTTGCTGTGGTCACATAGTAATGTCACTTGGAGAAATGGTAGAAGTATCCTAACAAAAAGTTTGACAGCGGTTATTTTAGTACAGGGGTTCAGTATTGATATAACTATCAACCACTACAAATTTTCTCTTTACCTTTCCTCATCAAAAGGAGGTTGCTTTTAAAGGTATGTTATTGACTTGTAAGCAATATAAATAAGATTTTGTTCATAACTAAATGTTGAATCCTTGTGAAAAGTACAGGATACATTATTGTGACACAATAATATTGTCAGATAGACTAATTTTGCCACAACCTCATAGATTGATTTAAAAAATTACAAGCGATGCTTTAATTTAAGTAGCATTTTCATGCTTTAAATGACTCAGTTTGAAATAAATAGATAGTTCTGCTTTAGCTTTAAGGTATTTTGCAGTGTTAATTCAATTTAGCAGCCAGAAACAGACAAACAACAATTTAAAACTTGACCAGGAGTAAATCTTCCAGACTGTGGGGTAAGAATTTCAGCCCTATGGGTCTGCCAATGTTTATAATTTAGGAAAAGTAATTTTTAAGTTCCAGGGCAATTTACAAATTGTGAGCTCTGTCTTCTTTAGAACTCCCAGTTCCTATGTGTTATTTATTAATCACAATTAACAGTGCTTTGCCAGAATCTAAATTTCATTATATAGCAGTATCATGATGTCTGAATGATCATGAACTTTGCATTGTGCTGTTTACAAGGAAAGGTAATTATACACTCAGATTTTGTTCATTATTAAAACCTTTTTCTTTTTTTTTTGTCATTCTCCCTGCACGAAACAATAAGATTTTGAAGACAAAGACACAAGAAAATTTTATTAATTTTCCTAACTTGCACCTACTCCTAACTGCTAATGATGGAAATAATGTTCCATTCAAAATAAATTTAAAGGAGAAATGAAGATTGAAAAGATCACAGTATTTCAGAATAAAGGTAAAGTAACAACCTCAATTCTCTCTACATTATGACTGTTACATTACAAGATGAGATTTAAACCCGACTTTTCATAGTGGTTGAAACACTGGTCTCATAATGCAGAAAAAAAAAGGTCATGATTTTAAACTATGTGTTTGGATTAAGCAGCAGATTTTAAAATAAAAAGAATACAAGTATTGTGAGAATATGAAGTTGAACTGCTTAGACACTAGACTAACACGGCATTATAAATCATGTAGGCAGACTTGAAGTTTTGGCCTTTTTTTCTACATATGATATCCAGTATTTTTAGAAAAGACCACCGACTTTTGGATTTCCTATCTGAGTTCTCATCTGTGATGAGATGGGGGTGATGCTATTAAGCACAGTCATTCCTTCCTGAAAAACATCTCTTTAAGCTTGTCACAAACTGACACTATCATTAGTCACTTCTAGCATTTTAGTTAGCAAATACTGCAACATTTTAAGAACCAGAGTATTGTTACCAATGCAGTTCTGCTTAGAATCATAGAATTATAGAATAGTTTAGGTTGGAAAAGACCTTTAAGATCATCAAGTCCCATTGTTAACCTAACACTACCAAGTCCACCACTAAACCATGTCCCTAAGCACCACATCTACATGTCTTTTAAGTACGTCCAGGGATGGTGACTCAACCACTTCCCTGGGCAACCTGTTCCAATGCTTGTCAACCTTTCGGTGCAGAAAGTTTTCCTAATATCCATTCTAACCCCCTCCAGTGCAACTTGAGGCCATTTCCTCTTGTCCTATTGCTTGTTACATCGGAGAAGAGTCCGACAGCCACCTTGCTACAACCTGCTTTCAAGTAGTTGTAGAGAGCGATAAGGTTTCCCCTAAGCGGCCTTTTCTCCAGACTAAACAACCCCAGTTCCCTCAGCCTTTCCTTGTAAGACTTGTTCTGTAGATCTTTCACCAGTTTCGTTGCTCTGCTTTGTACACACTCAAGCACCTCAATGTCTTTCTTGTAGTGATTGAAAAGATTATAAATATTAAAAGGACTGATGTGTCTTTTCAAAATCCAAACAACTAACAGAATCATTATGAAAGATCTCTTGAAATATTATTGTTTCAGGTAAGTATTTAAAAATAAAAATCCTGTATCTAGCATTGCTGAAAAAGGAGATTATGACCAAACCTTCTTTGTAATTAGGTTTTAAGAACTATAATAAAACTGATGCCATATAAATGTACCATGCACATAAAATACCTTCCAGAATTTTGCAAGCTTACAAATTGATAATGCTGTATCACTGGTCTATGGGCAGCAGTACAAATTCTCATGGAAGACAGTTCAGTCTTCTAATTGTTCATGAAAGTTAAAGTAATGAAGATAACATAAACAATAATGAAAGAAATGTTGTATTTATTGGCTAATATATGCCCATCTAAGACTTAAGCTATCATTGGTTACAATGGCCTGAATAGTGACTCAATTTGGACCTGAATCCACTCTCTTGCAAAACACTACACCAAAATGCATCCTAGAAGATGCCAGTTTACAATAGATGCATTACTTTTTGTTTGATCTTTTTAATGAGTTTATAAAAAATTAAATTTGCTTAAATATGTAAAGTTGAGCTTATTAATATCCTAAAGGAGGTGTATGCTTATTATTTGGAGGTATTGCTAATGATATGAAGAATGAGATAACACTACAAGAATAATTAGACCCTGCTTCCTAGTAGATAAAGAAATAAAATTCTCAACACAAAATTTCAAAGTCATGGAATAAAGGAATAATAATAATAATGAGGAATTCTGCTATATAGAAATACATCATTAGTTGAAGCTGATAGAAAATGAGAGAGATCTGAGTATATTTTTTTAGTCATAGGATCAGTATAAGCAACAACGTAGGAAAAAAAAGGCAAAAGTGATGTTAAGATCTGTCAGACAAAGTATCTGCAGTAGAGAAAGGCAATAGATAAGTACACAAGACACAGAACATCTCAATTAGTATATTCTGTGTGGTTCTGATTATCTATGTTCAAAACCAGGTTAATTTGCAGCAAGGATAGTAATTGGCTGCTAGGATGATCAGGGAAGGAGCATCTGTTTTAAGAAAAAACTGAAAAACTTAATGTAGTTCAGCACAAAAATGTCTGAGAACTGAGTCTCTTTAAGTGTGTTTGGGAATAACAAGAAGTGGGTGGGGAAGAGTCATGTAACTATTCAAATGCGATAGGGTGTGTTTTAAGAGCCTAATGGAAATTATTAGAAATGGTTGTCAGAGTCCAATACTCACTGTCTGGGTTCTTTGAGATGTTCCACACGTGAAGAGTTTAATGCTTAATACCAAATGTACTTATTTAAACTTATCTGTCTTTACCTGGGATTTTGGTTGAGCAGAATAATATAATAATGTATTTAAATCACAGTATGAGTCTAAATCACACTTAGCAGAGTATATCATAGTATTATAGAACGGTTTGGTTTGAAAGGGACCTTAAAGATCATCTAGTCCCAAACTCCCTGCCATGAGCAGGGGCACCTTCCACTAGACAAGGTTACTCAAAGCCCCATCCAACCTGGCCTTGAACGCTTCCAGGGATGGGGCATCCACAACTTCTTTGGGCAACCTGTTCTACTGCCTCTCCGCCCTCATAGTTTAGAATTTCTTCCTTATATCTAATTTAAATCTATCCTCTTTCAGTTTAAAGCCATTACCCCTTGTCCTATCACTACATGCCCTTGTAAAATGTCCCTCTCGAGCTTTCTTGTAAGCCCCCTTCAGGTACTGGAAGGCTGCAATAAGATCTTCCAGGAGCCTTCTCTTCTCCAGGCTGAACAACCCCAACTCTCTCAGCCTTTCTCATAGGAGAGGTGTTCCATCCCCTCTGATCATCTTCGTGGATCTCCTCTGGATGCGCTCCAACAGGTCCATGTGTTTCCTGTGCTGAGGGTCCCAGAGCTGGACACAGCACTCCAGGTGGCATCTCCCCAGAGCAGAGCAGAGGGGCAGAATCCCCTCCCTCGACCTGCTGGCCACGCTGCTTTGGATGCAGCCCAGGATGTGGTTGGCCTTCTGGGCTGTGAGCGCACATTGCCGGCTCATGTCCAACTTTTCATCCACCAGTGCCCCCGATTCCTTCTCCTCAGGGCTGCTCTCAACCCATTCTCTGCCCAGGCTGTATTTGTACTTGGGATTGCCCTGACCCAGGTGCAGGACCTTGCACTTGGCCTTTTTGAACTTCGTGAGGTTTGCACAGGCCCACCTGTCAAGCTTGTCATTACAGTGCCTTTATTGGTAACATAGGTTTTGACAGAAAATAAGAACAAGATTTTTTAACCTATGAGTGAGTGGAGTGCTAAAAAGATCATCTGAATGAAAGAGTGAAAGGAAAAAAACCTGAAGTTATTTCTAGATGCAGCTTGCCTATTAGGGAAGGAATTTTATAACAGGACAGGAGTCATCCTGAAGGTAGAATATTAAGTCTGGGAGAAGAGAATCTAGAGGACAATTTACTGTAATCTCAAAGGGGTCACAGGAAAATTGATTACAGTTTCCTGATTGTTTATTTGCACCATAATTTCATAATTTTACTGCAAGAACTCTGTACTTTAGGATTCTAGCTCATCAACTGCAGAAAACACGGGGTCCCTCACCAGTGCGTAAGCCAGGAGCTTATTTTCTCTGTTGTTATTTTTTGCTTATATCTGTGTGATTTCTAACTGCAGCTCTGGACTCTTTAACTCTCAGACCTGGAGTTTGCTACTTGTGTTAACGTGTTGTGCAGTCTTCAGTGAAGTTGGTGCGTGTGGATTAACTGTTCTCCAGGCTGTTGGGGCTATGGGCCTTGCTGCTTGCAGCTGTGAGCCGGGGCCCTATGAACCCTGCCTGAAAATCCTTCGGAATATTAGAACTATATGCCAGTAGAGGTGAATGTTTCTTATTTATTGAAAAATTAAATTTTATGCAGAAAAAATATTGATAGGCCTGTTTATATTATCTAAGATAATATGTACAGAAGTAGAAGGTTTTCCTGTCATTATGCTGGAAAGAATTTTAGCTGCCTTTTATTTATTTGCCTGAGTAATTGGATTTGCACTCAAGATGGCAGCTCACCAAGATTGTAAAAGCAATTGAAAAAGATAATTTTGTGTGTCTAGATGGGAGGAAAAGAGGGAAATTTCCCACCAAATATTTACATGTGGCTGATGACAGAGAGTCTCAGAAGAGGGGGGATAAGAGAGAGCGCGAGTCAGCTTGCTGTGCTATCTTCAGGATCCCGATTCCACCTAGTCGTTCTTTCTGATCTCTATTCATGGGTTTTTCAGAGACCCAGCAGTTACATGTCAGAATGACAGGTCTCAACCTCTTTTCAGGATAAAGCATCAATCTGCTTGCGAGCACTGTAGCCTGACCTGACAGAGTTCCCGCAATTCTGCAGGCCCTATGATTCCTGTGCAGAGGGTAATTCTGAGCTCAGAGTGCAGTGATGGACAAGATATTCTATCAAAGTTGCTTCTCAGATTGCAAGCAAGAGCTGTCCCAGGAGTATCTGTTGAAGGTGTTGCCAATCTATGTTTTTCTGAATGTTAACAGTACTTTCACAATTGATTTTTTTTTTCCTTTCTCTGCTGCCTAGTATGTAACCTCTTGCCATCTGTTATATTTGCTTTTCTGAAGGCAACAACATAAGACAGGGCGGGTATATTCTTCTCCCCAGTATGAACCTAAAAATATCTTTTTCTCTGTATAATATAATGATTGCTTTCTGGTAGTCAGGATTTAAACATTTTGGTGAAAGATCATCAGGCCTACAGTGAGAAATTTTCCCCAGAAAACAATAAACTTCTCTTAACTTTTTCCAGGTATGACTGATGTGACTTAGGATAAGTGTCTTAACCATGGAGTTGACAAATCATGAATGATATGTGGGAATTTTATCCAAAACTACCAAAGATCCATTGAAATGCTAAAGCACTGATTTTCTTCAAAGCTTCCCAAAGCATTACTATTAATCTGTGACTGTTTTGAAGGATTTAAAATGTGCTGAAGGTGGATAATAAGCAATATGCTTAGATTCAAACATAACCAATTCAGTCAAAAATTTTTAGAGCTAGTGTTTTCAGAAATTAATGCTATCTCACAAAAGCTGACTGTTAATATTTATATATTATGCCTTGTTCCTCTGTGCTAGGAAAAAAGCAAAGCAAAACAAACCAAACAAAAAACGTTCAAAAAATTCTTATTCACTAATAAAATAGTTTTTGTAACACTGAACAGTAATATCTGAGGTGCCTAAATACTCCTGTGCATCTGAACCTATGCCTAACTCCAAGCTCAGGAACACTGAATTAAATTGTTCATAAGCATTCTAAGTCAGCTAAGGCTGACACTGTCACTCCAATGGGATCAAATCCACTTCACTTTTGGGTATGCTTTCATATTACATTTAAAGGGAAAATTACAATAAGTGACAATGCCTCCGTTTCAAATACCACTCAGCTCACTGTTCAGACAACGAAAGTTCAGCACCTGTATTGTTCATAGAAAAACAAAGATAATCTTAAATGCTGTCTTTAATCTAGTATGATACTATCAACTCTTAAGACCAACCAACAGAGTTTAGTGTGATGTCAGAAGCTGTCTGCCAGTCATGGACCATTTCTTCCTGTTCTTCACACAACTGTGTCATAAGGAAGTAAGGAGTCCTATTTCCTACAATAAAGAATGTTTCAAAGGGCTGCAAATTCCTTCTCTAAGCACTTAGCACTTCTTTAAATTAATTTTTACTCCATTTTTAAACTGCCGACATCATGTCAGTGCAAAGAATGATAACCACATTAATTTGTGGGCTACCTTAGACTCCCAGGAAACATTGCAACAAACAGCTTCTTAACAAAGGAAAGAAGAGCCTCAATCTAGTTACCATCCCCAATAGTGGTAGAAGATGTTTGAAGTGTCCAAAGCAGGAGATGAAAGGGCAATGATAATGCTTCAAGTGTTGAGTCAGCTTTTCAGTCTCCCAGTTCCTAACCAGTTCATACCTGTAGTATAACACCCCCTATGATACTCAAAAAACTTGCACTCACACTGAGAGCCTGAATGTAGTACAGTTTTGCAAAGGTAATTGCAGCATGCTGACCAGAAGAATGATTCAAACTATTTGAATTTTTTCATGTGCATTTCCTACTGTAGTGCTATGATATACTGGTTTGGTGCCTCAACTCCCTCATTCTTGCATATTACCTTGATATCCTTTACGTCATCCCCTTAGAATAACGTTGCATAGAAACACAGATTATAATACACTGCATCGAAATTGTGGTTTCTGTCAGGAAAATTGAGTTTGCTTGGGGCCTTTGCCATCTCTTATTAATGGGATGCACTGTCATTCTTACTGTCACGTAAGACTTAGACAAAACTAGTCAAAACAAAGGAAGCTGTAACTAGAATTGTCACACACTTAAGTAACTTTAGAAACATTTTTAAATTAATCCTCAGGATCATCATTATAAACCAAGCTGTTTATGTATCAGTGGACACTGTAGTATTGTGTGGCACAAACGTCTGCTTGAGATGTTGTGTTGTTAATCCTCCTGCACAAAAGTATGCCATGTCCAATTTTGGCTAGAAGGGACCTCCACAGGTTATTTGGTCCACCCTCTGCTCACACTAGGGCTAGCTTCAATGGCATATCTCATTGCTCATGGTGCTCTTCAGGTGAGTTTTGAGATCCTCCAGGAAGGGATTTTTCACAGCATTCCAAAGCAACATTTTCCAGAAGTTAAATGCTCCTTTCAGGAAGAGTTTTCGCCTTACGTCTGGAAATTGTTGGAAATTTCCCTTGTTGCAGTTTGTGATTGTTGCTTCTGTACATTATGGACAAGGGCCCAGCTCCGCCTTCATTATAACTTCTCTTTAGGTAGATGAGGATTGCAGTCAGATCTTTCCTTAGCTTTCTCTTCTACAGGCTAAACAAATCCAGTTCCCTCTGTTCCTCCTGATATGTCAGATGCTCTAATTACCAAGTCATTCAGTGACCTTCCTCTGGGCTCTGCAGTTTGTTGATAACCTGTACACAGGGGCCAAAAGTGGTCATCATATCCCACCTGTAGGCACACAAGGGCTGCTGGTCTTTGATGGAAGCTGATAGTAAGTTATTCATAACGCTGCCTGACTTTGTATCTTGGTAGTTAGATTAGTACCTTACCTCTGTGTTTGCTACAAAACTCCTGGGGAGCTTACATCCACATGTCAGAACCTTTCTAGTGAAGAAATACTCTTTTGAGTAGTATAGCAATCATATTGGTATCGTCTAAGCAAAATCTCTGAAATATTGATGACTGACTCTTTGCAGTAATAGTATTACAACTGTACATTTTGTTTAAACTAAAGATTACCTCATAAGTACAAATTAGTGCAGAGATGTTATGCATGAACGATGCTGCCTGACAATGGAAATAATGAAAAAACATAATGATGGTGATGCACAATCCTAGTGTGATAGCTTAAAGGCTAAGCTGCATTTGCATAAACAGCTGGAACTGGAAATATCAGCAGTGAAGCTGTTATGTTCATTTTGTGTCCTCCTGTTTGTCAGGAAATTTGTTACTTTTCTCAGGTGACTTCCCATGGAGATTACATACTTTATGTAAGGATTCCTAAATTACAACACCTTAATATTTTGTCATGGTTTAACCCCAGCCAGCACCTAAGCACCACACAACCGCTCGCTCACTCCCCCACAGTGAGACAAGCAAGAGAATCAGAAGAGTAAAAGTGAGGACATTCATGGGTTGAGATAAGGCCAGTTTAATAGGGAAAGCAAAAGCCGAGCACACAAGCAAAGCAAAACAAGGAATCCATTCACCACTCCCCACGGGCAGGCAGGTGTTCAGCCATCTCCAGGGAAGCCGGGCTCCAGCACGCGTAATGGTTTCTTGGGAAGACAGACGCCATCACTCCGAACGTCCCACCACCCCTTCCTTCTTCTTTGTCCCAGCTCTATACACCGAGCATGATGCCATATGGTAGGGAATATCCCTTTGCCCAGCCTGGGTCAGCTGTCCCGGCTGTGCCCCCCCTCAGCTCCCCGGGCACCCCCAGCCTGCTCGCTGCAGGCCAGCACAAGAAGCTGGACTGTCCTTGACTACTTAGCAACAACTCAAAACATCAGCACCTTATCAACATTTTCTCATTGCAAATTCAAAACATAGTCTCACACTAGCTTGTATGAAGAAAATTAACTCTATCCCAGCTGGAATCATGACATATTTAAATATTTTTTAAAAGAATTTGGCAGTAATCTCATTCTGTTTGCTAATTCTGCCTTTGGAGCTTAGCTTCTTTTTTTTCCCCATTTGAACAAGAAACTTTTGATAGCAAAATTTTTTTTCTTCAGAAGTTTGAATCTTTAAGGTGAGACACTGTATACATAACTTATACTACCCATCTTTAATTTCTTACCCCTACAAGTCTTTGAACTTAGTAACAAAACAAAACCCAAAGTGACTTTCTTGTCATATACAAATTAAATTTAAAGTTTGTTATATGGACCGTAATAGTATGTACTTTGAAGGACTGTATACTGGTCTATCTTCCAAGCAGGGATTTCTCCTTCAAATCCATAAACTGCTTGGAAGACATATGAACAACTTTTGGAAATGACAATGTGTTTTGTGAAGTAGTTGAACAGATGGAGTACACACTTAGGTAATATGAATAGGATAAACTTGCTTAGGGTTTGTAGTGTTGAGTGAAGAATTATGATTGCATTCAAAGCACCTTCTCACACCAGTACTAAAATAATGCTTTTATGCAGTTAAAACAGTACTGAGTTGCACTTGGGCATTGTCTGTCTTCCTTGCATTTCCATCTAGCTATAATGCTGCTCTTTCTTTACTCCTTATTTATACATAACTTCCATCAGTATTTAAATTGCAAAACTCGCCAAAATATTTACAAAGATGAAAATTTTAGAAGTGTCAATATTAACTGTTCTACATTCTCTGTGGAGCTGCCACCTTAATAGCAATTTAAATTAAGAAAAAATTACTCAACCAAAAATACCAACTTTCAGCTTTTTTCTCTGTAATGTTCACAATCTCTTGAGAGTGGGGCCATCAGGTATACCATTCTGCTACAAGATAACTGTGCTCTGTACTTGTAACCATAGTGCTAAATGAAAAAAGACAGATGAGTTGTTTAAGAAACTCCTTAAAGCTCTAGGAGCTTTAAAAAATTTAATGACTTATATCATTACATTATAACACTACCTTCAATAACTTTACCACATTTTTCTAAATGATTAAAATGGTAAAGTTATTAAATTTTAGAAAAATTAATTATATAAATGGGACATGGTTCCACATTTGTACAGCTATTACTTATAATGGCTGTAGAGGTTTCTTTCTCCCCAAATTTTAAAGGTACGTGTTGCACGTATGTAGTAAATCCATTGAGCATTGTTTGTAGCACTGAATAATTTGCTGAAGTCCAGAATGATGGTACATTCGAAGACCCTTATTTGACTTGATGCCTAGTTGCAGATAGTATCCTCTAATGCCCTATACGTTAATAAAAAAATCAGTGCTTAGAGATTTTCACTAATTTATTTCTTCAGAAGCATTAACTCAATAGAACAATGTGTGTGTGAGTGTGTGTGTGCACATGTGTGAGCATTAACAAACGTGTGTTTATGCGCTGGGCAGGTTTTCAGGATGGAACTAGAAGTAAAATAAGTTTGCAAGCAAGAGCAAGGGTATAGCTTAGCTTGCTAGAGAGGGAAAACAAAAGAAATAATTAGTTCTAAGTCTACAGCCCATTCAAATGGCACTGAAGCAGTACATTTATGTTTGTCTCTTGAGAGGATTAAATGGTTCTGTAAGAATTTTGCTGTCATATTCATTCCCTCTGTAAATGATACTTAGGCAGTAGCAAGCAGAAAAGTATATTTTAAATATCTTACTGTACTCTTTTGTCCTTCTCTTCTAGTTCCTACATGAGTTCAACAATAAGGGTTGTGCAGGGCCAGCTATCAGACATTAGATTGGTCTAGTTTTTCAGAATTGTTTGTAATGTTCCTGGGATTATAAACTATTAATTAAATACAATGGTGTGCACAAGTTGTTCATGACAGGCAGGATGTGTAAGTGGTTGATGATAGTTTGTCATCATTTAATTACCAGTAGGTATTTAATCCAAAAAGTAAAATTAACAAGGAAACTGTGGAGATGAAGAAGAAAATAGTACCTAGATGTATTCTGTACACATATATGTCTATCCATGAAAGTGAATATAGTGAAGTTGAATATCCCGTGCTTAATACCGTATAACCTAGATTCTAAATTTACCTTTCTGTACATGAAAGTACACAAATGAGGAAAAAAAAATACTGAGCACATTAATGCCAGAGCACCAGTTTAAAATGATGGAGCTCTAAGGAAGAGCTTTTATATTCCATACTTCCATGAGAAATTACAAGTATTATGTAAGCAACCGTTTAAGATGGTGTACAGTCCTACAATACTTTCTAATACCTTATTGTAAAGTAAAACCAATGTCTAATTTGAGATTTAGTTAATCTTTCCCCATTGAAGGATTTTTTTGTTTGTTTGTTTAGATAAGTGAATTGTTGTCCCAGAGTAAGTCCAAATTGAAAATTATGAAGAAGCTGTTAGCAATCATTTGACTTTTTTTTAAAAAATACTGTTTTCCTGGCGGGGTACAGTTAGTATAGATTTTATATGCTGCTGATTATCTAAATATATCTCTGCATTGCAAAGTTTTGACATGCTGTCCATAGTATTACAGGGTAAATCCTAGCACTTCTTTTCTGTAAACAAGTGGATATCTCAGTGGCCTTTTTGTTTGTTTAGTTGCTAGTGAATTTAATGTTCATGCGGCAATACTGCTGTTTTCGTTCTACTTGATAAAGCTTGGTGGGAGAAGGAGAGGCTTGGTAACTTACAGAACTGTCTGAAGACTTACTAAGACGTTGTTATGCAGACTGTATGGATCAAGCCATGAGAACTGAAATGGGGAAGGTGTCAGCCCTACTAACAGACTATAGAAATAAGCTGAACAACATTAGCTTAGCTGCTTGGTAAATAAGCTGGTGTTTGTTTAGTTTAGGTTGGGACAGACTTTTGTTTGGAGAAAACTTAACAAGGCTTTGAAGCTACTGAGATGTCTCAAAATTTCACACAGCCCCCAACCCATGCTGTCTCACTCCATGCCAGACAGCTTGTGAATGCTGGTCGCAGGGGGCTTTTTCCATATTGCCTGTGTTTCCGTTCAAATGAAAAGCTAGTGACAGGCATTTTCAGACATGATATTAAACACATGGGGGTTTTCTTCTTTCCCAAGTGTTATCTCCTATTCCTACAACTACTAAAGAATTCTTATACCTTCTGGGGATGCCCAGGTGTAACCTTCATCTACTCAGGCAGTAATCAGCACCTGCTAGTGGTCATCTAAATATTTAAATTAACAATTCTTTAATCACTTCTTTGTGTGAGGAAAACACTTCCATCTAGTACGTATGTTTTGTATTCTTTTTATGCCTTTTTTTTTCTTCAACCTGCATGTACATTAATATATATATATTTTTTATAAACCTAGATGACTACAGTGGACACAGTTTATGTTTACTCTGGTTTACAGATTTACTAATCTGAAAGGACTTTACAGTGGCAGGACATTTGAAGAGCATGATTCTAACCTGGCCTTAGGAGAATACCAGAAGAAGTGCCAATGTATTTCAATATCTTGAGTAGCTTCAGCCAAGGTGTTTTTATCAGAAAGTGCTGCAGGCATAATTTTCACTGTTTTTTCCCCTCCAAATGGAAAGAGTTTCAAAGTAGGTTTTTTAACTACCTCAACCTGGGATCTAATTGGACCAAAAGTGTTGTTGGTGTCAGTGAGTCTAGTCCCCTGATATTGCTATGCACTAGCATGTCACAGTATTGATAGATGTGTTTTAGGATGAACTGCAATACTGATGGTCACATACTCTCCAAGAAGCTGGTGTCCCGGAAGCATCATCAGTAATAAACCTAAATGGTTAAATGCGCAGCTGTAGGGAAGAAAAATAACTTGGGAGAAACAAAAAAAAACCCCACTTCAATCAGAAGGTACAACATGGCATGATAATTTTCTTAAACGTAACCACATTTGCTGTTTTATCTTCTCTTTTTCCTCATTCTTGAATAGAAGAGAAAGCAAGACCTGCCACTAATATGCTTACTCCAGTTCTACTGTTTACAGGATTAAAGACTCCCATTCCTATACATAGCACTATTGCCTACTTCATGAAATGAAAAAGCATATCAAGTAATCTTCTAAAATTTCATAAAAAATTCAAAGCAGTGACACTTCTAGGATTTAGACACCTCTCTGGTTGATTTGGTAAACAAAGCACACAGTCACAAAGCTGCCCAGGGAAGACAGTGTCTGTGGTGCTGAATTAACTTTTCATGATATGTTTCTAACTGGGTGTTTTTCCTGTTGCTTCAGATGATTGGGAATCACAAGCAGCTATATTTTAGAGACAGAGAAAAGGAAGTGAAGTCTCTGCTTTCCTAATATCCAGCCCACTATTAAAAGAGAAAAAGAAGCTGAGCTTTGAAAAATGACATTCATAAACCTTCAAACCTTAGCTCTGCTTGTAAAATAGCTACGTAATCGATAGCTATGAATTACAACAGTGCTGTTAAATAGTTGCACTAAAACTTGAGAAACTTTCTTTTAAAAGTACTCATTTTATTGTTTCAGGTTTCAGTAACACCAGTTTAAGACAAATGATGTCTTTTGTTTCCTTCCAGCCTGTGGAGAAACACTGTAGAAAACCTTCTTTTGTGTAAGAATCACAGCTACTGGCAGCCAGTTGCAATAAAATTAGTATTCTAGTTGAAATCTGGCATCTGGGAGTCCCTTGACAGTGTTTTCCAGCTACAGACGTTGTAGCTTGTCCTCCCATGCATTGTGAGAGAAGAAACATTACTCTCACCTTCAAATAGCTGCTGTGGTAAAAGCCAGAAGCATTTCACCCAACACTGAAATGGAACAGAGACCATTGTTCTTACCGAGATGCCTCTTGCTGAACCTCCATTAACGTACCTGGGATTATGCAGGCTGCAGGATCTGGCATGGAGAGGTTGCCTGGAAGTATGGAGACCAATGCATTTAAATCAGTGTTACAGCTACTACTGAATGTGTATAAACTAATTAAAAACAAAAAACTCAAACCTGGTGGGGTTTGTAAAGCACTTGAAAAGCCTTTTGAATCCCTTTAATTTTAGAATTTGATTGCTAAGTCCATGAAGTAGATTTTATACACTTACTGTAAAAAGTTCTATGCAGACCTAATTAAGTCTTCAAAGTGAATTATTATTTGGTGGCAAAAAAAAATTATAATGATCTCACTAAAGTAAGTGGCAGCATTATTTTATTAACCACTCATTCTCACTTCAACTGTGTGTAGTATCTTGTGAAAGGCTAAGGTTTTGAATTTTTTCTCTCTGGTTTGATTTTTCAAAGTGACATACATATGCCATAAATGCTCCTCTTTTTTTTCCTGAGATTATATTTATTTTACTTTGGCAAAATGACAAAAATACATAGGGGAGGGGGAAAGTGAGTGAAGCCTTTCACCCCTCAGTTTGCTTTCTGGAGAGTAATCTGCTCTGATTTCCTTTATGATAAGAGCTCATCTTCCAGTATTTTAAAAATATACTTGTTAGTTACTTTACCAACACTAATAAATGGTAGTTGGCTAAGTCAGTTGGTGGTACAAATTGCTCTGACAATTGTCTTCAAATCCATACTGCTTTTGAAAAGTAGTGCATTTGGAGACTATGCAAGGTCAACTCCAGTGTAATACAAAGCTCTTCCCATGACTAAAGCCAATTACCAAAACTTAAATATGACAAAATAACAAATACTAAAATACCATTTTGAGTATCTTCTGGTTTTCTGAAAGAAAGATGATGAAAATACAGGATGAAAACAGGTATAAGAAAAAAACTGATTTTTAAGAGAGAGAAAACGACTCTGTTTTGTATATGCTCATTTGTCCATCAAATGCTTCACATGTTCCAATGTACATTTAGACTCCTGGAGGAGAATAGAGTGCATGTGTTGTGCTCCTGGGTATTCAGAAGTCTTTGACACATAGATAAATACTTTCTGCCTCGACCAGATTTGGGGTTGAAAAAGATAGCATGAGAAACTCAATTGTTTAGTATGCAAAGAGTCAAGCCTTATATGTTCCCTGAATTACTCGGACTCCCTATGCGTAAGTGTAAAACTCCCGTGCTCAGGAGATTTCAGCATGTTCCTAAGTAATTATGAGGGATAAAGCCTGCAGTACAGTTATTTAGTGTCAAAGGAAATATATAAACCCAGGCTTCTTAAACAATACTTTGTGTGATGTTAAATGTTTTTTCTGTTCCAAGTTCTTCTTGAGAAATGGTCAAACCTCCTATAATTTCTTACAAACCTTTGAAGTGTAACAGCAGAAGAATTCCTGGAAGAGCTGAGAGTTTGAAATATAAATAACGCAATGCATATTTAAAATTTAGCTTGATGATTCTGATCAGTATTTTTAAAGCTGTAAAAATGTCAGTTGGTTTTTTTCCACATCACTCTGTAGAATATCTACAAGATTAAAGAGGTTGCAAAGTAAGTTTCAAATTAAGTAGTCAGGTGAGCACATTACAGAAAAAGTCCTCAATGACAAGTTTAGCAATCATATGAAATCCGGTAAAGACAATAGATCAGGTGTTATTAAAAGTAATGGCGTAATGCTAAATACTTTATTCCAATGGGAGTTTATTTGGGTAACTCTGAAACTATGACGACTAAAGAAGTTAGTTGTTAAAGGAGAAGCTGCTGCCTCAACATTCACACATCAGTCAAGGATCGCACACACACCACCCGAGACCTGAACTGCTGGGACTGGGGTCCTGTCACAGCAGGCGACGCCGGTGAGCCGACGGGTGCCCCTTTCAGCTCCTCACGCACACACGCACGCACACACACGCGCGCGCGCACACACACACGTGCACACACACTCACTCTCGGGCGCTTCCTCGTCCCTCAGGCTCAACTCCAGGTTTCCCGAAGCAGAGACTCCGAC
>NW_010512560.1:203908-213187 GCF_000687285.1 Phaethon lepturus | reverse complement strand
GGGAGGCAAAAGGACAGGGGGAGGTGGCGGTAAAGCGTCCGGCGGGGTTTGTGGAGGAGCGAAGGCTGGAGAGGGGAGGGGAAGCTGGCTGCAAGCTCCCGGCGAGGGAGCCGCCGGCTGAAGGGGTGAGGCCCGGCCTTCGGCAAGGGCCAGCTCAGGAGCGCGTCTTAACTCATAAAACTCCGAACACAACTTCCAAAGCCGCCTTTTAAAAGGCCCAGAGTGACAAAACGTAGAGCTAACAGCAGTTTCTTTAAGCTCGGGTGGCAGAGGAGGAAGGTTCACGAGGGAAACTAAGTACAAAAGTGACATTTTTACAGCCTTCTTCAGCCAGGTACTGCAGTGATCGTTGTCAATGTGAAAGAGGCTTAGGGAGAACTTAGGCGAGCAGCCTGCTGTTTGTTACTACTCACCGTAAAATTGAGGTACAGAGATGAAAGCGAACACGCAGTTGTCAAAATTAGAAAGTAGAATCCAGGTGTTGACTCCTGGGAGCCTTCCTACTGCTGGGTAGTAGGATTGCTTAATTATTTCTAAAATAGCAGACACAAATATCAAAGTACAAGACGTGAGGAGAAAAGTATGTGGAAATAACATTGCATTTGTACAGAAACTAACTTACCTTTGCACTTACACCATCCAGGAACACTGTGGTGACCGGCAGGCAAGGTTTCAAATCAGTGTCTTGACTGCTTCACATTATTGTTATGTACTCCATTGCCTATCAGCACAGTGACCCAAAACTCCATAAGGTTGCTCCTCCTTTCAACTGGTTTAAAACACATACTGAAGCAGGTTTGTATTTTCTTTCCTCAACAGGACAAAGCAATCTCAGCCCATACACTGACGATCTCAGAGAAGCAGCTGTCACACAACCATACTTCTACAGCGCATCACTGGATTTTGGCACATTCTCCTGATCACTTGAAGCTTTGTACCTTCCACCGCTCCCCATGTCACACTCAGCCCAGAGGTTTGGCTGTGCCATGCGCCAAGGCCTAGTCTGATGCAGCACTGCCGTGTGACCTTGCCTGAGTTTTACTGAGAAAATTGTTCAGCTTTGCAAAAGTACGTAAGCTAAAGCCATGAAAGACAAGAAGGTAAAGTCACAGAAATGCTGTTGTTGGGATGACAGTAGTTAGCTGGTGAAAAATTCAAGAGAAAAGATAAAGAAGGAAAGAAAAGCAGAAAATCTGAAGATAACTCAGTAATGCTGGGCATCAGCCCATACCAACAAATGGCAGAGACCAACTTTCCCTAGTGTATTAGAAACTTCCTGGCCAGCTCAGACTCATCAGTTTTCTTATGAGGAGTGGTAAGCATATTACTGTTTAGCCTAGTAATCTCTTAGTCTTAGCTATCTATTTTGCATATTAGCTGATAGTAATTACTTAAACTGTGTGTACCATGCTTGCAGAGTCTCTTTGTACATGGTAAGTGGCTCCCGAATGAAAGCAACCCATTGATTGTGAGTTGCATGCTCTCCTGCTAAAGTACTTTCTCCCTGCATTAAACTATTATAAACAATTAAAAATAAAATTTAAAAAATGTGTCTATACGCAGCAGTTAGTTTTTGCTAATACTGCAAGAAGACCAGAACTGAAAAATTGTAACACCCAAACAGCGTGGCTACATTTAAACTATATAGAATTTCAATCTTTTCCATGATTGCTAAGCACAGGGTGTACATCAATGGTATCAACTGCAGAACTAATATAAGTAAGGCAACAATATAAAATAGATAACATTTTCTATCAAAAAAGAAGGTAAGTGAAATTGCTGTTACATTTTTCCATTTACAATTTCTATGGAGTTTTTTACAGAAGAAGCATTGGTCCACAGGCAACAGTGAGCTTTACACTGAAATGTTTGTCTCTTCTCTTTGTGACATTGCATTCCATCTACCTAAAGACCAGCTTTGATCTTTCCTTAGGATCATTTATTTTTATTAGAATGGAAAAGAAATATAGAGTGTTAGATCCTGAAATATCTATTTCAAGTCCCATTATAGTTAATGTTAAATAGCGTAACAGCTGGATTTCTCCCTCCTCTCATTAAATGTTGAACAGCTGAGATAAAAATTGGAATATATTAAACACTTTCACTTAACAGTTTAAAACATTGGTCAGTGCGTGCCAATAACAAGAAATAAAAAATCTATATGTAAGTAATAATAAAAGAGATAAAAGTTAAAGAGCTGTTTCTAAATGAAGGGCCATATTTGGTTCTTGTTACCATCAGTACTAAAAAGCTACTCAAGCAGTGTTCTGGCAGTTCTGCAACGTGAACAGAATGAATTTGCAGAAAATATATTTTTCTCTTACTCAGCAGTTTCAAATACTTTTAAAATGTATCAGACAACTGGACAGAAGAATACTCAAGGTGATAACCAGGGCTTTCATAGTTGAGTTGCTTCCATTTCTTCTTTACCTCAAGTTGAGTGCCATGCCAATCACATTTGTGTATAGTAAGAAGAAAACCCACCAGTGTTAAGGCGAGTCAGCTGTGTCTGTGACTTGCATTGAAATATCCAGGTCTTGGTTTCTTAATTATGGATGGGGAGATTAACTTGCACAGACCTCAGATATCCAGTGACTTGAGTATCTATTGTTATAGGCACATATACACGGGTGCTAATATTAAAGCTACAATCATACTTTCACAAAAATTTCAAGAGTAGTTTTGACTTCAGCTGAAGAAATGTTAGAGAAAAGAAAAGGTTTCATTAGGCCTAACCAGATTTTGTTACTCTTTTGAAGCCACTATATCCTTTATATTCTGCTTGTCGCAGAAATGTAATGCAGCTGCAATACATGCATTACTCCTCCAAGTATACTATCATGCACATAAAGCTTGAGAACAGAAGCAATCAATCAAATTGGTGCTAAAATGAATTTCAGTACACTTCAGATTCCTGGTTTATTCAAACCACCAGCATTCCTCCCACATTTGTACAAGCATATAGGAACACTGGAAAGGTTTCAGGATCTTTACTACCAAATCAGCAAACCTTTACTTATGGAAAGGGACTAACTCAACTGTTGAAGACAATACTTAACTAAGGAGTCATTAGAAAGTGTCTTGGGGTTTTTCCCCCCTCAAATTTCTATCGGCTTCTTCATCAAGAATTAGTGAAATTATATTACTTGGTCTGTATTTTTTCTACTCTCTTTTGCCAGTTGTGAAAACTTTAAAAACTAGTACTACAGTCCAAACAGATAATACCTGTTGTTTTAGAGTGCGTGAATCTAATAGAGTTACATCTACGCTATGCAAGAATATCTAACAAAATACCTAGTCTTTTACAGCATTCAAGCAATACCCTTCACATATATCTATAAAGCAGCTATAATGTCTCACACAAAACACTGACATAATTTCTCATGCAGGAAATTAATTAAGCAATTATAGACCTTAAATCTTGCTTTACTCCTTGCATATGCTTTGTTCATTAGTCCACCCTTTACTTAGATTTTTTTTTTTTTTTTAATTGGTAATCTATTATATCACCAATCAGAAATAACTATGAGGAGACAGGTATGTCATGTTCAGTATCATAGGAAGAGTTTTACTAACTGGTCACACAGGGGAAAATTAATTGATGAAAATCTTAATTGACATAGGAGAATTAAAGACTGTAGAATTTTAGATGTGTCTCAGTACTACTCAGTAGCAAATTTTGCCTTATTTAAAGCTGCATAGAGTTCTGTTGTTTACTGTATTAGCTGCTGCTTCAGTCTCAGCAGCTAGAAAAAGTTCATTTTGCAAGTTGTAATAATCAGAGGGAGAAATGGGTGGTGCAATCAGTGTCTTTTTATTTAAAAGAATTCACAAATTTCTTTGTGTCTCAGCACAGGAGGATTTACATGACAGACACAGCTCGTAGCTCCAAACCTCATTCACGCACCACCCAATCCAAGAGATTTCTTCAGAGATTTTTTTTTTTTTTCCCCTTAAGGTCTCACAATTACCAGCTCTCTTGAGATTATATAGTGGCTTTCTATTCTTAGCATATTTCCCTCACTCCCTCTCTCACACACACACGTACGCTTCCTACTCAAAACAAGACCCAGCGAAACCCTCTGCCCACATAGTTATAATTCCCAAGAGAACTTTCATATGCTTTTGTTTTGGGCAGTGACAATGTGCATATGTTTTGATTTCAGGCCCCCCCTATTGGTTCTCATGCTTCAGTTTAATGAAGACAGACCAGCTATTAAACTCACCAGTTTCGGCAAGCTGTAACCCAGCTGCTGGAGTTCCTTTGACCTTGCAAGTTGGAGTGAGATTTTTTTAACATGTTGCCTATTCAAGGAGTAAATGTTTTGGTTTAGCAAAAACACACATTTTCCTATTGGTGTTTGGTTTTAAAAGTGTAAGATGCTTGGACTCTTTCATAAAGAGCATAAGATAAAGATCAAGATTAGTCAATTAGATAACTGCTATGAAGAGGAACAGCAAAGTTACCTGAGTTTTGTAAGTCAGTAAGAAAAAGTCTAAGAACAGTGGAAATGGCCAGATACATTTTTGTAGTCAAATCATTGCTTACGATTAAAGTGAATTGCAACTGTGCTAAAAATAGACTATCCACAGAGATATAATAAAATTGATTCAATTTTCTGTTTACTTGTACATAAACAGGTTTCTGATGAAAAATACTTTGCAAGAAGTTTCTTTAAGTCTTTCCTGTTCCTCCTAAATACTATTGCGTGCCTGAAGAAAGGAAAAGAAGTTTGAGGCAGTCCCACGGTTAGTCAGCCGGTCAGTCAAGACTCCTATCTTTAATACGGAGACATAACAGTTTTTGCTTTGAAAGCTACATGAATCACAGATCATCCCTGTCATGTGAATCCAGACAGATCACAGTTTGAAGAAAAAAAGGTACCCCAGATGAAGAAGTTTGCCACAGATACATGAATTGTACTAGTGTTTGGAACTGAAAGACAAGAAGATTTCACCTTCTGGAACGTAGATTTAATGGATTCAAATTCCAGCACTGTGGTTGTAACTGGTAAGATTTTTATTTTATTTTTCTTTTAGCCAGAGATGGTATGCACACATGCTTGATCTGTGTCATAAACAGTTCCACAGAGGGGAAAACAGTAGCAAATGGTCATACTAACAATTCTAAATGGAAAATAACGTGCTGCTGTGCCTTCCTAAGAAAAATCAGATGCATGTCAGAGGAAACAGACTGCAGTCTGCCCTCTTTACACTGCCATCCAGTTTGGTTTGTTGTTCATTCTCTCCATGTTTTAATCTTTGTTGACATTCTCTCTGATCCAAACCACATAGCTCAAGGCAGTGCAGGCTAGTATTAGATAAAGCTTACCCAAAAAAGAGCTCTGAAGCAAGAAAACCAGGTTGCATCACAATGTCACACAGTCAGTGTCCAGAATTAGAGTAACACATGGCAAGTTTCAGGGTCTCGGTTTCATGGCAAGGTAAGGGAGATTTAAACAGGATTTGCTGCCTCATCACTGCTAAACTAGACCATTAAATTTAAATATACCAAAGGAGCATGCCTGAACATGCAGCATAAGGGACCGAATTTGGAGCTTCTTTTGCTGGCTATAACTACCACTGAATCACAGTGGCAGAACCACCAGCTAGAGAATTCTGAGCTTTAAAAGGTTAAAGCTCTTAAGGAGTGCTGCTACTCGCTATTCCTCTTGTTGGCACTAGCTCGTCTAAAGGCAATCATTACACATATCTTGACATGTGAGTTACTGGATAATTTTCCACTGCAGGTCATCTGAGGACATAGGAATGAGGTTGATGCTACATCAAAGAGATTTACATCTTGCTGTTTTCAATTAAACTTTTTTTTTTTTTAATAGCTGCAAGATGGGCAGAACTAGTTCGGCTTGCTCTAGATATAACTGCAGTAGAGCTGAATGGGAGTGCAGGAGGGAGCAAGAGGTATTTGCTAACCTCTTAAAAGCCTGACAATCTGGTTCTCTCCTATGATATTTATGGCATATACCCTCGATGGGCACACTTCTTAGCACCCTATTAGTTTTTTCCTCCCCTTAGCCATTTAGGTGCAGAAATCTACTTGTTCAAATAGTCTTAGATTAGTGTGTCCCAATAAAGACACAGGTGCATCTTTAAGCTACTAGATAATCAGAGCATGCTGCTGTCATATTTTTACCTGCTCATAATACAGTCCTGCTGACAGTGAGCTTAGTTTATCATATAGTGCCTAATAATATTCAGCCAGTTAGCTCTCCGAGTTGCTGCAGGTACTGTAAAACTCTTCAATTTCTTTTCACAGAACAATTTTATCCTAAGCAGTAGTTTCTTATGACCACCGAGATGCATGTATTTCATTGTGAGCTATTTAATAACTTTACTGTAATTCTGCAGTTCTGCACACACATGTACAGAAACATGCACAACAACTACAGCTTCAGAATGGAGTAGGTGTCACCCTAATTTTGCTCCCAAAGCAAGTGGCACTAGTGAGGTTTTATGTTCCCTGTTAATGTGAAATGAGTAGTATTTCCTCTGTTCCCTCCCCATAGTACAAACTTAAAACTGGGGAAAACATTGTCAAAAATATTAGCACCATCGAGCTTTCTCAATATTAAAGAGAAAAGATTGAGCAGTTATGAAATAAGTATTAACAAATTAAGAAATGCTTGAAGTCTGGCATTAATTAAGCTGTCATAAGCCTGCATTTAGGCCTAATTGTCCCCATTTACAAGTACCTTTCACTGTGCAAAAGAACAATCATACACTGTCAAGTATTTATTTGTCCATTTAAGGATTTTAAAATATTTAAGAGTTATAGCATTGAAACCATTTCACAAACTCATTTTCCTGCCACCCAGTATCTAAGACTTGGCAACACTCTGGATTGAGAACAGTAATTGAGATTAATAAAAATAGTGGGAGTTTTCCATCAAACTTTTTCATTACAAAATGCCCATCTAGCTCAAAATTAGTTTTTATTTCTTTTTATTTTAAAAAAAGTCTTTCACAAAAGAGGATGCATAAAATTAAATGTAGTACTTTGGATTCAAAGGGTCCTTTTCCCTTTCTTCCTCTCTTTTCTATGGGGAAAAAAAAATGAAGGAAAACATTTTACCCAGCACCACAAAAAGCACATTTTCCCTGACAGGAAGCTTAAGTTTTCATTACTTGGTATTAAAAAAAAAAAATACAAATGAAATAAAGTTTTACTCTTTCAAACATTTTCATTAAATATGCATATCTTCATCTTAATGAGCTTTAACACTAAGAATGTACATTGACTGGGACCTGGGAGTATTTAACACCAGATCTTTTAGTAGTGGTATTTCTATGGATGATGATCCTTGCCCAAAATCATCATTTACATGATCTGTCCTGTTGGCTCCAGTACATTTACCAGCTTCAGTTAAGGCCACCTCGTGAGAAAGTCTTGACCTGAACGAATATTGCAGTATTAGGTCTTATATCAGTGCATATAAAAAAATGAAAATGCTGTTTCCTTATGCATTATAAAGACTAAATCCTATCTAAAAAACTCAACCTCAACATAACCAAAAATATGAAGATAAAGAAAAAAATATATGTGTGCATAGGTGTCAGCACCTAATATACTATCGCACAGCAAGCATAGGTTAAAAGCAGTCTCCTTTCTTTTCAGGTTTTGGTCCCTTTAGACAATACCTGGTTAATTCTAGCTGGGAAGCAGTGAAGGTAAGCATAAAAAAAAAAAAAAAAAAAGGAGATCCCAATTGTGGAGATCCCAATACAAACTGTTTTTAGGCTTTCTATTGCATTCAAGAAAGTTCTTCCTCATGACTCAAACAGAATTGTGCCTCATGGAGCAGACTCCCAACATGAAAGAAAGAGGATAATTAAGTAGTGAAACATTATTTGCCAGAATATTTTTGTTTGCATTATTTAAGCACTTACCAAAATATTATTCTTTATTTTTGAAAAGGGTATTTTTTACCCAGGGTGCCTTCTCTGCAACTAACACATGTGCCACAGGTTATCTCTGTCTTCAGTAAACAGATCATGTCATACCACAACTCATCTTCTCATGTCTGCATGAGGCAATTTCCTTTCATACAAGTGTAGCCTATTGAGTTCTTACTGCCTACTTCAGAAACACAAAACCAAAAGCATGCCAATTCTGAGTATCTTTTCACATCTCACCTTTGGTTTCCACTTTCAAATGACAGTGAAGCCTACAGTTAAAACTGAAAACAAGGTCATTCGGATTTCTTTCCCTTCCATATACCTTGACTAGCAGTAACATGTCAAAGATGGAGTGTTGAAAATTCCTCATTATTTCCTAAGTATGTGGATTTCCTAACTTTAGCTGGGTGATACAAAGACATGGTTTGGGTACCTGGCTTTTAGCATAAACTTTTATGTTACAACTGTTTATTTTCAAATTACCATTTGTGTGAACCCACATTTCTTGGAACACACCAAAGATTTCCACAGATAGACAATTTTTCAGGAACAGGTTCACTCGTTTCTTAAACATTATCTAAGTTTTAACAACATAACTTCTTTCTTTAAATATATCCTAACAAATAAATACCTGACCATTTTATGTAAGAATATGTCTGCTACAATGAAATAATTTCCTAGTTGGTATACTTTAGTACTCTACTTCAATCTAAAGTGTGAAAGGTCATAGTTCAATAAATGTTCAAACAGTAGGAACAGCTGCAGAGATTTGCTGAGCATGTGTAAAAGTAACATGCAAGGTTCATTCACTCATCCCTACCAGAGACAATGGCCTTTCCTTGAGTTCAGTTACTCTCATAAGGTATTATGAACAGAGTTGTTTTGAAAGGGTCTTTCACACAAGTTCTTAGCAATTCCAAGGTAGAAAGAAGGTTAACAATGAAATCTGAAACTACTTGGGGAACAGTCAAGGTAGTGAAACTGAATTGGACGATTGGTCCAATATCTGCAAGAAACAACAGATAATACTGGTAAAAATGGAAAGCAAGAGATGTAAAAGAAACGGAGGGAACTATGTTCTATTAGGGAGACGGAAATAAGCCCATAAATATTTAATTCTTCTGGACACTGAAATGAAAAAGGTAGCTATAAGAAAGTATTAGTAGTGATAGAAAGATGATGACTCTACAGAACTATAACCATATTACATGTTTTGGTGACAGCTACTGAAGATCTGTCTTGAAAATGAAGTGCAATCAAGCCAAAAAAATAGAAAACCAGGGAGCTAGTACATTTTTCCAAAGACCAAAGCTATAGCAACTCCACCAACGTATACATATTTTCTATTCTAGCTTTGTGGGG
>NW_010512560.1:120838-203877 GCF_000687285.1 Phaethon lepturus | reverse complement strand
AGGCCGAGTGCAACCTGGTGTTTGGAAGAATAAATCTATTACCCACTCAAAGTCATGAGGGATGTTATCCCTGTAGGCTAACAAGAAAAAAAAAAAACCCTTTTGTGATACCTTTCCACACCCCAGTCACCACAGGAGACCCATAAATTATCTTAACTCCAACTAGACATGTGCCCTAAAACCACAAATATTTGTCAGTTGACAATGTTCTTGCTCAGTATTTCCTGATTCCTGTTGGTCCTAATTTTGAGTGCAAGACCATCCTCTTCGGGCTGAAAATAAAACATGTTCTTTATCTCCAAGCAAAACAGCCTAAAGCAAAAACACACCGATGAGATGAGTTTTCTGTAACAATGCCATACGCTGGCTATGCCAGAAAGTTATATAACAAGGGCTACAGCATTCCGTAACGAAACAGATGTCAGTCCTTGCGTATGGAGAACAAATCCATTTCCCTCTGATGTGACACCCTCTGTGTGGAATTAATTTGTATTTATACTGGGGATACTGCTTTGGTTTCCTGTTCCCTGGCAAAGGTGGTTAAGCCAGACAATTCAGGGAAATTTGCTGCAAATCTGGAAGTACTTTGAACATTGATAGGCTTCTCCACGCTAAATAGCAATCTCATGGTATTGTTCCCTCAGCCTTGTTTACATGAGTAGCCCTATGGTCTTCAGGAAGCTTATGCACTTATATTAAAGATAGCAAAATTTAGTATTTACATCTGGAAATAACCCTGTCTTGGCTTTGGGTTCCTGCATGGGTCATTAAAGTGACAATAAAGCCCTCCTGCCGAGTCTCTTTTCTGAGAGCCAACCAAGAGTACACTCAAACTCATCTTCAAGAAAGTACTGAGCAGCCAGATCACAGCTACTAAATATGATTGCTCAGGCTTAATGCCTTTGTAGCATTATCCAGAACTATTCTAATTACTACCTCAAAATGAACTAGGTTCTTAGCAAAAACCTGGATACTATGGCAGCCTCAGTGATGTTGTAATGCTGATGCATGTCATCTTAAGAGAGTTCGTATCACAGAAGGGTCTTCACACCAAAAGCATCCAAACACCCATAAAAATACATGTCACAGGAGTCCCAGGGTCCTAATTTTCAAAGCACAGCCTCACCCTCCATGCTTTTTGAAATAGAGTCTTTGCCAAAGTGTAATGGCTTCATTTTTGTGAGCACTACTTTCTCTTACACACAACTGCTTCCATAAGATCCCTTTTACCAGCTTCTCTGTAAGATGCTGTTGCACTCTGCATTGCTGATGGGATCAGGCATTTTCCTGAACCTCTTTTCTTGCAGTAGAAAGGATCAGAGATTGATACAGTGAGCACACAGCCCATTCCAATAGTTGCATCCCTCCTATGCCCTCATTGGGCACTCAGAAAAAATCGTTGTATGATATCGTTTCTCTTACAAATTAACTATTTACTCCAACCTTTTGGTGAATAAGCCGATTTCCATTTTCTGAAATCCCCAGGAACGGGATGATAAATATTAATCAAACTGTCCAAATCTCTATTTCTGCTGGTTTAGAAAGAGTATTTGTTCTGAATTCTTGGATTTCTTATTGATACAATGTAGCAGTGCATTGTCCCGCATTGCCTGTTGTATAATATGAAAATAGGATTTTACAAGAATGTGAGGGGTACCCTGTTGTTTTTGCATGAATCCAGGTTCTCATCACAGCACAAGACGAGTCACACACAAAGCATTCATCAGCATTGCATCCACGGAGTTCTCATTCCTCAGCAAGTACCCCTCCAGTGTTTGGGGAAAAGGATAGTCAAAGGGATCTGAAAGTACAGGTGAACCTGTCAATTCAGGGTCACTGAGAAAAGCTTCAGAGCTTTTATAGGCACTGTCACATGGCCCAACATGGTTGTCTAGCACTAGGAAGACAGCTTCTCTTTTAGAAACCTGTCTCACTAAGTTTTTCATGGTTCTCAGAACTCCATTCACCTGAAATACCCTCCTAAAATATGCATGCAAGCTCCACCAGCAGCAGCTTTAACTCTTGAAGTGCTGGACGTTCTCTCTAAAGGAAAACACCACCAAGTATTTACTCCACATTTGCTGACAGATCACATTGAGTTATCATGATGTGTTAGTTCGTCAGCACCACATGGGACCACCCTCAGAATCCCAGTTCCCCTGAATTTTTTATTCCATATTACAGATTGATGGTCCCACCTCATAAGCCTTTATCCAACCCTGTTTCTGTGTCTCCTCCAGAAACGTCTTGTCAGGCACTTGGCAGCTAAATAACCTATCAGGGCAGTCTACCATCAAGGTCAAAGTCCCCAGTTAATAGGGCACAAATGTAAATTGAAAGACAAGGTACACAGTAATTAAACTGTTAGTGCAAAGAACAGGTCACATTTCCAGCTGCTTCTGGGAACTATGTTTGCTATCAGGAGATGAGGATCAGATCTCTGAGTGCAGTTTTTCATCCTGCCACTGACCATGTGGTCTTTGGAAATTTGTCATTTAATCTCTCTGTGTCTCTCCCTCTCTGCTTTAGTTTCGTCATCTGTGAAATTAATAAGACATTCCTATTTAGTTCCTTAATTTCTGTTCTGGAACTTTCTTACATCCTTAAAGCTTTTAAAAGGTATCTGCAGCATATAAAAAAACCCCAAACTAACGACAAAAATCCACCAAAAAAGCAAACCAAAACCAAACCATCCAACAAACTTTGTTTGCAACATACTTGCAGACTGACCGGGTCAGCTGAAAACTTCTGGTTTTCTTTCTGCACTAACACAAGCCTTTTTGAATGAGATTCATAAAATGTACACACGCGGTCCCCTGCTCCCCCTTGCTCCTTCCTGGCAACCCAAATCAGTGAAAACTCTGGCAAACTCAGTGAAATTTTCTGGAGTTTTCTAAAAGTTCAAGATGCTTCTAACACCCAGTGTGACACACAATCACAGCATCTGAGCTTAACTGTTCCATGCAAACTACTTGTATTTAGGGAGGGCTGTGTAATAAAATGGGCCAGAACTCCAGTGGACTGGGACTATGACCACAACTCACCAACAACTCAAGGTCATCAGCTGATAATGCTGGATTTCATTTCCCTTTTAGAAAAACTTCACAACAAAGAATCTTCACGCTTTCTTTTCAACCACTTCTCCCACAAAAAAGTCCTCCAAAACTTGTCCTCCTTTGAAGTTTCCTTTGCTGTTTCAACTACAAAAGACAGGCACTTGTTTACTGAATTAACTCACCAGCGTGAGCTCCAGTTTCCAGATGCAGTCATCCTCTTCAGTCTCTCACCTTGAATGCAAAAATGGTTTTGGTTAAGGCTGAGACAAGTTCCATTTTGCACAACATCTGGTCTAATGGGGTATAAGCCCATGGTTAGGATTCTTAGACAACAAAGTAATACACGTTATTGAGAACATGCTGAAATTGCTTAGGACATAGCAAACTATCTTCCTTTGACACAAATTTTCAGCCCTTTGCTATTGGCCAGCTTCTGGTTTTGTCCTGCACGAAAGTATTTCTCCATGTTTCTCCCATGACAAACAGTGACAACTGAATGTCAGTCCAGAGAGCACGAGAGGAGAACAGCCTAACACAACTTACTTTGCGTCTCCACATTCTGTACCAAAGCTAAGGGTAGTTGAGTCCTCTAAGCCTTACAGTTAAAAAAGGAAAAATCTCATTAAATGTTAAAAGTAAAGATGCTTTAGAAAAGAAAATGCTAATTGTGAACCAGCTGGGGTTTTCTTTTTTGGAAGCTGACACACAGTACAGCATTCTTAAGCAAGATGATGCAATGGTGTCTCAAAGACTGTCAGCGCCCAGAGGAAAAAAGGCTGGCACTGTTCTCTAAATGTGTTTACTTCCCTGCAGCCATTGTTTCCTTGCTTGTGTCAAATAGTTTATTGAGCACAGCTAATCAATGTTTCCGCTGACAAGAAAATTGGAACAGTTTATATAGGAAGCCAGTGTTGAAGGGCAAATTTCCCAGTTAGCACAGCTTAGAACTGTGGGCCTCATCCACACGAGTATCCTTAGTGAGAAATGAAAGCTTGAGAAGACATTTAATAAAAAGTTAGAGGTTTCTTGGGCTAATCACATACCTCTGCTGCTGACTTTTTGCCTATGCTCCCCCTTAGATACTTCATCTGTTCCCTCCTTTGGTAGTGGTCTACTCAAATGCAACAGGGATTTTCAACCAACATTTTTCTTTTCTGGGACAAAACTCTCTACCTCAGATGCATTCATTCTGTGTCCTGCCATTGCAGCAGCCTACCTTCTACTTAGAGGCTTATGCCTTGCTCATTAGCCCTATTGCACTGACAGAATAATTTCAAGTCATTTCCACATGATGTTTATTCTCCAGACCATCTTCCAACCATCTGGCCAATCTGCTGCTTTGAAGGGCACCTTTGTTTCTTTCACCTCAATCCTGGGCATAATTTTTGTTTCCTTTGGGCAAAGGTCCGGTGCAGAACTTCAACTCCACATAAATGACAAAGAAATAACATCCCAATAGGTGACATTTCATTTTACTAGAGAAACATATTCTAGACCAAAAAAGAAATTGAGCCCATTCTAAATATGACCCTCAGTCCCCTCCAGCACAGCTTACCTGAACCTGTTCAAGCCAGCAGATCACGTGTCATGTGAGTGGACCGCTAATGTGAATTCTGCCTCATTTGTGTCTCTTCAGAAATGCAGGTTTTATCTACTAGCTCTTTCAGAGGCACAGCTCTTGTCTGTAATAAAAGCCTATTTAGATGCTTTCATGTGTGGACTCCTTTCTGAGAGATCCTGTAGTTCACGGTTCCCCAGGGACCAGTCCCTAAGCAATAACCACTCCCGCCCACTGGAGACTGAGTGTCCCTTTGGAAAACACAACAATGGCTCCACATGGACATGACATTAGGAAATTGGTTAGCACATTTTAGTATCCTTCAGTTAAAAGAGGGAGAGCTACCACGAGACAAATGAATCTCACTGCAGAGCAATGTTTAGGAACCACAGGCTTAGACAGCATTACACTGCTCTTCGTATGTTTTCTCAGTTGGATCAGTCCAATTTCTTTGTCATCGTCTGAGAAATCCAGTGCTCTTGCAAGTCCCTGGTTTTTTGTGAACACAGGAGCTGTCCAAAAGAGGCCTTGGTAAAAACATAGATCTGCATATCATGCAGCTGCCGGTGGTTTACCAAAAAGCAAAGGAGCAGGTTTTTGCGATATGGACAACTCTTCAGCCACTGGTGAGTAATTAGAAAGTTACATGTTTTTTCCCCTTCATTTATGAATATAATTATTCTGCGTGGAGTTTTAAAAAGATCTCCAAAAGAGTACTGCACAATGTGCATCAGACAAATCTGGAAAGTGACTATTAAAACTGTGACAAAGGTTTCAAACTGAAATTTGGAGCACACAATAATTAGCATGCTGTTTTAACCCTGTGCCATTTAAACAGCGTAATTGCACGTTGAATAAGGAAAAAAAAAAAATCCACCATAAATTGCAAAAAAGGTACCACAACTCTCGAGTCCTCAGATGACTAGACACAACAAACTAAAGCATAATTTTGTTCTCATTTATAATCTCTTATCGAAGTTTTCTTTAGGCCTGAGCTACAGCAAGACTCCCTAACTTGAAGCTAGTACTTCATGTAATGCTTGGCACTGTTGCATTAAATCTTTTTAAAAAAACAGGTCTCGTTTTTAATTTCCTGTTACTCACTCTGGTGGGAAAAAAAACAGCTCACTGTTCACGTTGGGCTGGCTTCATCCGCCAAAGCAGTCATCATCCTTGAGCAGTGTGGGAAGAACAAAGGATACCAAGAGATGGATGCTTGTGGTTTTCACCCAGAAGGTGGCTGTTGCATGCTAGATGGCCCGGAAAAGATTGAATCTACAATTAATATGAAGACTCTCTGGAAAAACATTTCACTGGAAGGGATTGATATAATCTTTTCCAGAGATGCGGGAAGGTAAACATTGCATATTGGGGTCTCACTGTAAAAGCAGAAGTAACTCTATCAGTTCATTGAAGAATCGTTGCAATGACTGTTCCTCCAACCAAAATCACTTTGAAGCAAAGTCTTCAGAGGGGCACAAGTATGTAATTGGGATAAATTTAAATTTTATGTAAAGCAGCTTTCATGAAAAACTAGAGCCAGTAGATATTTTTCCATGGATTTGTAAATTCCAGAAGAAACAAGTTTCAACATAGTGTACCCTGTGATTAACAACCTCAGTAAACCTGAGCTATTAAGAGACTCTGAAAGCAATACTGACTAGTAGCAGATTTTAATCTATTTTTCCCAACTGGGAGGGATACAAAATGTAAATACATACACTGAAGAACAGAGCAATTACAGGTACCTTTAGAATGATGTCTGTGATCTCATTATGTGTTTCAGTAGTACTGAAGCAATTTTCTATTATGCTAGTCTTCATTTAAAACACAGAAAATGCCATGTAAAAAAAAAAATCAGCTAATTTTGGCCCTTGATTTCAGCATTTGCACTTGGAAGCTAAAAGGTAGGGTGATACGGAAAAAACCCCTCCAGATGGTGAGATTGTATGACTTACACAAAAAACCTGTATTAATCTACTAGAATGGCAGGGTTGTAGTTTCCAGTGGGCTGTGTTACCTTTCTCATCTCACTTAGCTTACAGGAGCCTAGAAAAGAATGCATGTCTCATTATTATTTAAAATTCCTTCTGGGTGGGTGTCTGAGAAGCCAAACCATCAGATAAGGAACATTTGTTTCTCAAACTTGGTTTATTTCAGCATTTCCTTTATTCAACTAAGCAAATATGTTTTGAATAATTTCATAAACCAGATCTGGTTTGGCTACTTAATATTTAAATTTAAGCAAAGTTTGCTGTTCCTTAATTCAGATTTCTGGTTTTGTTTTCTTCTGTATATTGCAGGTATATCTGTGATTACACCTACTACACTTCCCTCTATTACGGCAATGGAAGAGCAGCTTTCATCCATGTGCCTCCATTATCCAAATCGGTAACAGCAGGCGCTCTAGCCAAAGCACTACAGAAAATTATCTTAGAAATGTTAAAACAGTGTGAGTGTGTAAGATGGATCATGTAAGAAAAAAGAAGATTTCTTAGAATTCAATTCCTTAACTCTCTAAAATGAAGCAAATGCAGATTATTTTAAAACCTTACATAAAGGAGTTTATATTCCATGTTATTTTCAGTGAAATCTCCTTGCAAAACCCAAACAACTGTTTAGATCTCTCTTTGCTGTAAAAAGCTCGAGAGAAAAAACAAAGGACTGGCAGTCTGTATTGCTAACAATGATAAGGTTGCTTCAGACTTAAAGAAGGTGTGAAACTGGACTTAGAACATTTTAGATGCTTAATCGTAGTTCTGATGGCTAGAAAGACATTAATAAAGACTTGCTGAACCAAGGTGGATGCTTAGAGCCCTAAGGAGATTGAGCATTGGATGGATGTACCGGAGGTCCTCCTCAGCCCCTGTCCAAGTCCAGAAAGAGAGTTCAGCCATAAAAAGTGCCCACATTAAAAAAAAATGCAACTATTGGGGACAACAAAACACACGTAGGGATCCCGTTATATGTAATTTTATAACAATCTGTTAGTAACCTACTCTAAATGCTGGTTTCCATATCAGAAATGGGCTAGGAACCCAGGAGTGACTTAAACAAGCTGGAATCCAGCAAGAACTGCAATGCTAACAGTAATTTGGGTTTCAACTGCCCAAAACCACCACTTACCCCAAATGCTCAGTGCCTGTCCCGAAGAACCCTGTAGTCCCCCCCCACAGCACAGCACAAAGACTTTCAGTAGAACAGGTCACGGCAATTCAGGGACTTACACATCAAAATCAAAGAGCAAACTTGTTAAAAGCATTGCGCTGTGGCACGTTGTTACTTACAAAACAGGCACCAAATGAGATCCCAAATTGTAAAACTTGGAATCGGACAGTGACAGATCGTGTCTGTGCCTCCCCCCGCCAAGCCAGCTCCTCCATGTCTCTTAACACTGCTATGTACAGACGGACTGTGCCACGGCAGAGATTTACAGCACTTCCCCTTCAGCACACAGGGGATGGCAGCGCACTCTCCCCCGGTAATCTTGCTAGTACCGTGGCAGATGAGGACGAGATAAAATTAGCAGGTATTTTTTAAAACCAGTCACTAAAACAGGCCAGCAGTAGCTTAACCTGGACACTGGGATTTCTCCAGGGAAACAAATGCCTGTTCCTCGAGCATCGCATCAGTAAGAAGGACAAGAGATGACCCTAACAGCACAGACAGCTGATGAAACTTTGGGCCACCACCGTGTCTTATTTCAGTCAACACATCAACGACAGGAAGGTCAGAGGAACTGGAAACACCAAGATAATTCTGGTCTTCTTGCCACTGTCTTTCCCAATGACTGTTACAGAAAACTGATAACCACATGGAGATGGCCGAGTGCCTCATCTGTGGGTTGCTGTAAGGGTCAATAAGCAGGTTTTCTTCAAATAAAAACCTATATAAATAAAACCACCTTACCTTATTCAAGGGAACTACCTACTGCAAAACAGGACTCCAAAGTCCCGTTGAGAAAAGGTCCACAAGCTGGGTGTCACTGGATGAAAATACTTGTGATCTCCACACAACATAATGGCAGTACTGACCTCTACTAAGATTTATTCAGAGTAGCTCAATGAAATGCAGCCAAAAAGGGCAGGAGATTTACTCTTGAGTTTTCTAACCTGTACTTGCTTTGCATAAGGAGCAACAAATTCAGAAACAGGCAAATGCATACAGAATTCTTTTATTTAACTTAAATCATGTAGTACTGAAACTACTAGAAAAAAGCAGAGTAAGAGAAACTAAAGGAGCCTTAGCTTCAGCCATTCAAAATAGACAAAGTTTCTTCTTTTCATAATGTAAAGAATCCCGAGTATATCGCAATAACAGGAATAAATTCTTACAACAGAATATACAAAAACATTTTGAAATTTTTTTATCTACTGATTCATTTTAATATAAACACAGGAATTTCTTTAGGAATAATTTATACACAGCAAGTCTTTTTATGTAATAAATTGGCCATGTTATTGTTTAATTTCTCTTAAAAAAATTTAAACAAGAAAAATTGGAAAATGTTGTATTTGCAACTGCATCCATTCCTTAGCACTTTCTAGTTTTGTTTTTGTCCCAGAGGTAGACAAACTCTGGCCAATCCTTTCGTCTCAAACCTCACTGGTTCAGAAAACAGAAGAGCTGATTTTCAAGCAGTATCTGAATCATCACAACCCTTCAGCAACGCTGTTAGTCAAATTTGGGGGGAGCGAGGGGGACGGGATCGTCAATATTCTTAAATAAAAATAAATAGGGACCCTGCCTTGCTCATTTCAACAAAGCTTCAAAATGGTGCTCAACATCTTTAGAGGCTGCACACAAACTTTTAAAGTGATAAGGAATCTGCAAATAGTTCTTCAATAGTAATTATGAAAACTGTCTTCCCGCTTTCTCTTACGCAGTCGCACCCTTCCAACCACATGGCCACCGTAAAGCAGGTACTGAACAGCACAACTGAGACTGGGTAGCAGCAAAACCCGTTCTGTTTCCCCGACCAGTGAGGTTCTTGTAATCTGTTAAGTTAATTGCCCTAGACAGTAAAGTGAAATGACCAGTTAAGATGATCCCACCCCAACCAGAGGGCTCTGGAAGACCAGGATACTGAAGATACAGAACATTTCTCCGCCTCCTTTATTCATTTGCTGTACGCTGGGACACAAAGCTTGGGCGGGTGGGGGGAGAGGGACACGCCATGAATTGGACAAGTCAGCGATCCTTTTTGGCATATTGTAAAGCTAGCTAGTAACTGGTACCATCGAAAACCCTGATCACATACAGACACACCCATACGCAGACACAGGAAAGTGCCCTTAAATTATATTTTAGGCATTTATAAACTACAAACATTTTATAAAATTATTCTATGTACTTACAAAATGCAATGAAACATTTAATTAGTTCTTGTAAACCAGATCTTCGTCAACTGACTACCCGTAATCTACTGGACTTAAAGCCCTATTGAAAATGCTAATGGATTACTAATCAACGAAACGCATTTAAAAAAAAAAAAAGAAAAAAGATGAGCACACACGCATATGCACACACACAAACTAGTGATAGTCTTAAGGTACTTGCAAAGCAGACCAACTAAGTTGAGACCGGTTCAGACAGACCGACGATAACAACCGCTAAACTGCTGGCAATGAATTTGCCGCTCCGGCTGGGAAGTCCAGAGGTTTATTTACAAGTCCCAACGATCAGAATTGCGATACCCGAGCTCTGATGCTGCCCCACGTTACCAAGCTCAGGAAACTACCTCAAACTTCTGCCAAGCCCCGTGTCTTTGTCAGTGCCCGTTTCCAAACCCTTTTGTTTGCCTGCGCCTCCGCACAAACCTTTCTCAATTCCGATTACCTGGCTGCGCTCAGTTTCAGAGGCCGTTCACGGTCTCTGAGCAGCCAGTTTCTGAACTGAGGCGTCCTTCGAAGCCCTCCTGCCTACTTAACAGTTCTGTATCTTCAGCACCGCTGGCCACTAGCGTTGTTTCTACACATCATTCTTCAATTCTTGTCTGCACAACTACTCATGGGTTAAGTTGCAATATCTGGCTTGTATCACTGGTTAGTAAGGAGCAGATCCCTTGCACCTTCCTCCACTGTTGTTCAGCCCAGTGATTAAATACACTGTTGACAAAGTAAGAATAACAGGAAACAAGTGTCACTCGTACTAATGGAATGAAAAGTGTTTAAATATATATATATCTATATTATAGATATACATATGCAGATACATATATGTATATATAGATATATATGTATGGAGTTACAGCAACAATAGGAGTGTTGTTCACTTGGACTCGGAGCGTACTGGACGCCCCTCTGCAGCTCCCAGAGGACCTGACAGCAGTTCCATCTGGCGACCAGTCGTCCTGGGCAAACCGGGCTTTCTTTCCTTTGTTTTTAAAAACCAAGAGGAGCATCAGTGCGAACGTGCCTAAAATCATCCATCACTTAGAACCAGCTTTAAAGAGCAGAGGCATCCCGCTGAGAAAGCCTTGGTGCGCACAGGCTGGTCTCACACCTTCCATCACGCTCGGCTTCCGTGTCTAGTTTATCGCTCCCCCAAAAGAGCGTCTTGTTTAGCACCACGCAGCCGACGCTTCTGTCTTTACGCAGGAGCCACGTTCCTTCGCAACCAAACCACCTTCTGTGCCACTGAGCAGCTTTTAAATGCGGGTCAGGCGAGAACGATGGCCGAGCACTAAAATCGGAGCCGCCTGCTCCCCACAGCGATGCCAATTTGTTATCCTACTTGCATTAAAACATCTCGGTACCATTTGTCAAAATGCTGGTTTTCAGGGCTGAGTGGGCTTTTGGTTTTAATTTATAAACAAATTGGATTACTTTAACTTTATTCAAACATAGCTGAAGTTCTAAATAAATTTTCCATACCAGACAAGCCAGTGGTCTCAGGGAAGAACAACATTACAAACCATATTATGACTCTATCAAGCCAACATTAATTCTCAGTTGTTCACATGCACAAACAACTTGGTTTACTGTCCGAGGGAAGTCTGCATGAAAAACCCATGTGAATAAAGCTATTCAAAACGCACAGAACACAACAAAAAAAGCTATGGAAACAAACAGAACAAAAAAGGAATTAAGCTTGAATTGCAAACACAGAACGCAATGGTATCATGAAGGTGGTTTGGTCCAGGAGAGCTGACTGTCATCACGCATGCGTACGTGATGTCACATACGACTGTCTTCTACTGAAGTGCTTTTTGAAATGTTTATCATGATGGGTGCTACGTCATTAGTGTTTCTTCCTAATGCATTTTAAAACCACCTACATACAGTTACAAAACCCAGTAACTTGGACAGTTTTAACAAAACCCTCCTAGCCAGCTGAAAGATCTGAGGATCTCCAGTTGTGGTAATCAGTATGTGCAAGAGAGAGGAACAGTCACTGCACCAAAAGGTCACTGGAACCTAATAAAAAAATGGAAAAATCAAACCAACCTAGTAAAAACTTTAAACTTTGCTGGTTTCTCAGGGCTAGAGAGAAACGCTCCCTCCAGAGACAAACTCTGTAGTACTTAACCACAGCACCGTGTATTCAAGAGGCCGTGTACAACTCGAAGGAGCCAAGCACCACATTATTCAGATACCACAACCAACACCTGCACCCAACAGCTGCCAGAGCTGGAAAAAGAGAAACTTTATACATCAAGTTGATGGCAAGCTCGTGTTAGTCCTGTGTGCTTGTAAACCAGTTACACGCTGTCAGAGGGCAGTTAAAATTTGATGGCTGGTCCATCAGAATCCACAGTTACGAAGCAAATAAACGGGGGAAGAAAAGGGAACTGAACGTTTACTGGCACGTTAAAAGAAATCAATTCAATGTTAGTTTTGAAAAGAAAAATAAAAAAAATCAGTGCTCTCATCAAACAGAAGCAGCAAAGATCCAAAGCTGGAAACTCAATGTAGTAGTATCATCGGGCAGCCTGTGACAGGTTTTTTTCACTGATTTTTGGTCAAGAACACAATGCTATTGCTGTACCAGCCAATTTATTTTTAGGTGCCGGTTCAGCCAAACGTCCTTCTGGTGCTTGTGGCATCTGAGGAAAAACTGGCAGGAGTGACTTAGCCCATTCTACAGAACAAAGAGAAAGACCGTTCCCTTTACTCTAGCAATTCCTCTGGACCTTCAAATGTTATAAACGATTGATTTCTGTAACAGATTTCATCAAATGCTCATAATCTGAAGTCCTCGCATCAGGTCAGTGATGTCTCCACTCAAATAAACACGCAGCATTTTGTTGCTGACCTGAGGGATGCCGTAGGAGAATATTAAAGAGCCTCTGTGTCTCCCTAAAGAATGGTCACCCCAGGTCAGACAACTCTTGGATTTCTCCTCACAATAATGAACCTGAACCAAAAAATTGGAAAAACTCCTTGGAATTGAGGCAAAAAATTCTGAGTGACCCTTTGTGACGGGCAATGACTGTTCCCCTCCGGAACCTAGAGCATGTGGTATATGGAGTGAGAGGTTACCAGTATCAACGGCATTTATTGGCTGCTGAGAAATGTGAGATGTATTTTTTTTATATACACACATATAAAAAAATAAGAGTGAGGTAGATAAATGTTTGAAAAAAAATCAAAAACTGTCCCCCTGTCATACTCAAAAACCCTTATCTCAGTATTTAAATTTATTATGGGGCATCTCTACAGTGATTTAAACTGATATCACAAAAATAAATAAAAAATCCTACATAGAATACCTTCTTAATTAACTTTTTTGTCTTTTTCATTTTTAAAAGGGAAAAATAACTACGGGACAGAGGCAAGAGAAGATAATGGGACCTAAACTACACAAGCAAAAAGCACTACAAACTTTTTAAAATCTCCAGTCAAAACTAGCAATCAGTATATTTTAATTCTTTGTTCTTACTCAAAAGATTTAAACATTTCCATCCCAGAACCACCTCTTCACTGCCATCATTTGGTTGGATCAATGCTAAACGAAGGCTTGGATGCTGTAACTAATGCAAGATGAGCAACTGGTATGACTCCTTGGTTGTAGACTTTGACAGCCCCCTCCTTCCCCTTTCACCAAGGCTTCTGCAACTGAACAAACAAGCTTACTCATTTTCTTTTGTTCTGAGGTTTGGTCTACGATTTAAGCCACAAGCTTGTACTTGTACAGGTTTCCATAGCTGCCAACACTTAACTGTTTGCTAGCCATGCCACTGGCCCCAGCTACGTGCTTTCCGCCCAGCCCCGTGGAAATGGCGTGGTGGGTTTGGTGGTGGTTGGGTTTTTTTTTGGTTTTTTTTTTTAAACCAGGGGTGCGAAGCACAGCCCGGGGTGCCCTCCACGAGGGCTTCCTCATTCGGAAGGTAAAGAGCTGGGGTTTGCTGGAGCCAGGAGTTCAATGGCCACGCTAAGAACGCCTGGCATCGCCAGCTGCAACTGGTAGAGCTCTTGTTCACGGGGTGGAAGGGTTAAAATAGTCGTCTTAAAAATCAGTGACCCGAAAGCCTGGTGTCTGCTGTTGTACCCAAAGAACGAAATAAAATAAAAAAATACATCTACGTGTGTGTGTGTGTGTCTGTGTGGGGAGTGGGTGTGGGGATGGGCGCATGGGTGTGTGCCACAACCAAACCAAGCGGGGCGGGGAGGAGGGGTAGGACCCTTGTACAACAACGAATATAAACACTGAACAAGAATGTACTAAATATTTAACCTTTTTTTCTGACCTGAGTTTGTATCATGCCTTGCACTGTAAGAGACTCGCATGCTGCCTGGGCAGAGGTTAGCGGGAAGGAAGGAAAACCGGGGTTCAAAAACACCACAGCACTGTTAGAGTGTTTCCGTGCGGGGTGTCCCGTCTTTCTCCATGTCCCCCTCAAAAGCCCCGTAAGCCCACACAGCCAAGATGTTGTAAAACAACTAATGGAGGGGAGGGGAGAGAAAAAAAAAAAAAAGAGGAAATGTATTTATAAAAAGGCATTAAACAGTTCATGGCAAATCATATGAAAGGTATCAGTTACTGGGAAGGAGGAAGTAAAAGTTACACACTATAGTACAAAGCATAAGAAAATTTGTTGAAGTGGGAGGGAAGGGAAGGGAAGGAGGGCAGACCTGAAGGTTTTCATAGATTAAATCCACAAAGGTAAAGAACAAAAAAAATAGCAGCTTTTTTCTGTACAGACATATAGATGAGTATCTGAACCGTAAAAAAGTTATAAAAGTGACACAAAAGACAATGTGTATGCAAATGGATCCATGGTCTAACATAGAACTGCAAGACCCTTCGAGAAGTCTTAATAATAAAGAGAAAAGGTCAACAAAGCATCATATACTTGAATCCGGTTACTGCTTTTTTTTGTCTTCTCCAATTTATGTTTCTAGGTGTTTTTTTTTCCTTGCAAGCCTGTGAAGGAAGGCAGGCTGCAACGATGGAGATCTCTGCCGGTTATTTTCATGTTTTTCATGTTTCGTTTTTTTGGCGTGCGGTTGACTTTTTTTTTTTTTTTTTGTATAAAATGCACGTGTTTGTTTAGCTCACCACTGCCAGTTTTGTCCAGAATTCATTGGGATTGGGGATGGGGTGGAGGGAGGGCTGTTTCTTTACCCCATCCCTTTTATCTTCTCCATCAGAAGAATAAAAATAATCACATTTTGTCCAGTTTTGAGAAAAGATCTAGACAATTTTAATTTTTTTTTTTTTTTTCAATACCAGTGTATGATTGAATAGAATGTATTGGTCAGGATCTCTTTTAAACAGAGCAGTTCATTACTGTGCTCCTTCCATGCCAACAAAAAAAAACAAAAACAAAAACCAAAGAGTTCATTTTTTTTGGCAAAATTTGGCAGCGTTGAAAATGGTAACAACCTTGGACGAATGACGGCCCTTTTTTATTGTTTTATGTGTTCCTAAAAAGATTAAAGAGCAACATTAAAAATCCAGTCTTTTTTAGTAGTTTTTTCATGTGTGGGGGGTTTTTGTTTGTTTGTTTGTTTTTTGTTTGTTTGTTTGTTTTTTATAAAGACCTACAGTGTTAGGCAGGTGCTTGCAGGGTACCGGGGAGCCACCTGGCCTGCGATATCTTTGATCTGATAAAAGTGCTGTACGGTTGAACTTGCACGCAGATATGTTTCCCATTATGAAGCAAAGAGAGAGAGAGAAAGAAAGAGAAAGAGAGAGAGAGGAGAGAGAGACATCAGATCCCAAGTTTTCTGTTGCTATTAAGTGTTAACATTAGAGTTTTAAAAGGCCAACTGTGCGCCCCATGAACGGAGTCCGTTACTGAAACAAACATCTGCTTGCATATTGAAAAAAGAAAAATACGGTAACTTGTTTACTGAAAAAAGGGTTCTCCCAAGTGCAGCTATGGCAGTTCTGAAGATCCACTGAGGTACAGTAGGCTTTTGAATATATTGTAATTTTCTTTCTTTCTTCCCCCAATGCGTGTGTTTTTCTGTGTGTTATTTCTGTGAGATTCTGGTTCTAAGGATCAGCAGGCCGAAGACTGGGGCAACGGTAAGGCCCTCTCGTTCTTGCGTCCCCCGTTCATGTGTGCGTACGGCTGTCTCTCCTCGAAGCTGGCCCGAAGGACCACCACGCCTGGGCCGTTCTCGGCTTTGTGTCCTGAGTGCTTGTCAGTGGGTTGGAGGGTGGAAGAGGGATCTAAAGGAATGCTCTCCATGTTTTCAGTCTCCAGGTCAAGCTCCTCTGTATCCGGAGGCTTGTTCTCTTCACTGTAGAAGAAGGAGACCTCTTTGAATGCTGGATCCAGCTCGTCTTTAATGCTACCGATTATTTCCAGGAAGGAGGGCCTCATTTTCGGATTGTACTGCCAGCACATGCGCATCAATTCAAACCTGGACAGGAAACACACAGCAAAACCGTTTACTGAGGTGTTTTACGAGCCCCGGCTGGAGCCCAGCCAACCGTGACTGAATCGGACCGCGCGCGCTAGAAAACCCTTCCCTTCCGATGGAAGAGGAAACGGCAGAATTTTTACAGGCAGAGATCCCCGTGTCACGTTTCTTTCTTATCACTGATTTACTTCTATAGCTCCTGTCTCAACCTTCTCCGCTCCCTTCCACACACTTGCCCAGGTGGACACCTGACATCCAGAAGCATTTCATGCTTTTATTCTGCCTTGGTATTCCTCTCCTTTTCCTCCAAATTACCCTGTGCTTACTCATTCGTACAGCTACATGACAGTGCCTCTCCGAGTATCTTTTTCGGACAACCAATCCCTACCCTATCAATACTGTCGTGGAAAAAAAACTAAAATAGGAACTACACACAAGGTAAAGCACCGTTTTTTCCCCGAAAGAAAATTACATTAAAATTAATTGTAATCCCCAAAAGACATTCGCCAAAGACGTTCTCTAATCTTTTATTTTAAAATTATGCTGTTTTCATTTACAGCCAGGGCTGCGTTAGTATTTTACGGAGCGTGAGCTCATCTGTTTAAGCACATACACGATTAGATCTGTACAATGTCCCATGCTGGCAAAACAAAACCGCACAAGGAAACAGCAATACACACACAGTGAACACAGCGTATTCATGACACAGCAAAATCGGATATTCCTGAGAGGTTGCCCTGAACTTTAAACACAACACAAGAAAGGATTTCACTGCCTGTGAATGTGGAATAGGGACGTCTTCTGTTAACGCAGCACAAGTAACAGGACAAATTTAAATAAGAAAAGGAAGATAAACATTAATTCTTTGAGCCAATCCTCTGTGTACACGGTACTTGGAGGAACACGCTGAGTGTAGCACGTCACCACTGGCCAAAACCATTACTTTCTGCGCTAGAATAAGAATGGATCTTTAAAAAAAAAACAACACCAAAGAAAAATCTTTCCGTTAAGGCAACGTACCAGAGAATCCTTCACATCTCCAGCGTACCTTCCAGCACGGTGAGCTGCAGTCCCAGCAAGACCTCATCTCCCCAGGGCTGCCAGCCTTCCCCTGCAGGGCTAGCCAGGCCACCTAAACTTTTAGTTTTGAGTCAGTAAAACAACCACGCCATTCCCTCAATTTCCACCGATTTTCAGAAGGTAAGCAAGCAATTCTATTTTATGCTTTAATTAGCTCTCACTGCCTCCACTAAACTCCCCAGCAGCAGTTTACTAGATATCTGCAGCAGTGTTTGGAATGATTATTTTTTTAAATTGAAAATAAACCAAACAAAAACAAAAACACACCAACAAAACAAAACAAAAACCCACCAAAAACTCACTGCTTTTCTGAATAGCACCCAAGTCCGTCACAGAGGAATGTCTTAATATCTCCAGAGTCACTGCCCTAGAAAAAACCCTTTCAAGAGGACTGTCACCGAGCTGGAAAACCCCGGACTCTGAGGCCTGTTGCTGCACATCGCTGCACACAGCGGGGTCCGGGGAGTCCGGGAACCCCAGCCTGAAACAAAACCAAAGCAAAGCAATCGCCTCCCCCAGAACCTCGCTCCTTGGGAAATACTGCTGCATCTCCTGCTCCTCGGGTGCGTTATGTTCCCAAGTGATGTGAACCAGCAAAGAGACGGAAAGCTGCCGCGTTTGGGATGCCAACGCTGCGGAGCGTGCTTCAACCGAAGCCATCTTAATGGAAGTGCGTTTGAAGTCACAAATATTCCTGGTCGAGCTCAGCCGGCACGACGACGCACCAACAAAAGTCAGCCACCTCAGCACGGCCTTGTGACACCCAAAAAAAAGCTGGCAAAGCCAGCCTGCGCCGGGAGAACTCCCCGGGTACTCAACGCTGTGTTGTAACAGGCACACAGACATATAAACATTGTTAAACTATTGCTTGGTTTTGAGCCTTTAAAAAGTCTTTCATAGCGAAAGTGAAGCCAAACTATAAAAACTGCACTATACCCTCACCCACAAACGAGGAGGGAAGCTTGAGACAGAAATACATAAAATCCATTTCTGTTACTTCATTGCTGTTTCCTTTCCAGCTGACTGCTGCGTCCCCGAATAGAAGCGTTAGCTGGAGCCAAGAACACTGGATATTCGCTGGCGCTTTGCCCCGAGGCCTAAGGGCAATGCTAAGGAGATACCACAAGCAGTGGAGTAATGCATGTGACATCAGCACAAACACGGCCATGTGATGTTTCTTTTAAGCCATTCCAGATTTAAAAACCCTACAGAGTTCCCATAAAAGGATATTTTTTTTTTCTTTTTAACTCTGTGGGTTCAAAGACCTTGCTTACATTATCTTGAACAGAAAAACCCCTTCCAGTGCACAAGGGAAGAATTTACAGGCTGTTAGTACCACCTGAGCAGTTTTATAAAGTGTATTTCTGACTGGTGGCAACTGAGCTCAAGGAAGCTGCAGGCATCGTCGTGAGATAAAGAGGACGAGCCAGTGTCTTTCCCATGCATCTTCTGCTCAAAGAACCGAGCAGAAACTGAGTTACTTCTTGCACAGAGACAGTAAAACACAGACAACAAAGTTACTACAGAAGTTACTACAGAAGCTACATTACATTTGAGCGCGTTTGTGCTCTGCATCAGATTGATTTGGTGGGGAAAAGCGAGCAGAGCTCTCCCATCCCGCGGCTGCTACCGCGGACGTCAGCTCTGCAGAGCAGACCCTGGTTCCTAACCCAGCGCTTGCCAGGAACAACGGGAGAATCAGCAATGCGTAAATAGTCTAGTCATCTACAATACATGTGGGGGAAGCAATTTTGCTTCAAAACCAGAGTGGAATTCCAGCCTCCACAACTTTTAAAAGCCCCATGGGAACACACTGTCTGAGAGCTTCAGCTGTAACAAACCTTCTTGCCACGCAGCCATCACCTGATGAACACCGCCATAACAATGGTAGTACATAAAAACATAACTTATTACACAGGAAGAGGAGAAAAACAGCAAAGCTCCTCCTGGCACCGTCTTATTGAACCATCTGTCTTACTGCATGGTTCTGTCTGTAAAACCATGCAAACTATGCCAAGAGGGTGTAGCATAAGCAGAACTGAGTCTTGTTTCACCCTGTGTAAGTGTAAAAAGCCTCTAAAAATACCGTCCCCTTTGTGCTTAGCCCTTTCACAGGGATTTACCACCTCTCTGAGCCACAAGACAACCGCGCCGTAAAAATCCCCCTTTGCACAAGCATCCGATACACGCAAGCTGCAGAACAGAACCTCTCCGGTTCTTCAAGTGTCCCTGCTCTCTGATCCACCTAAAAAGCTACTGACTCGCTGCTACCAGGGGTTAGCCAAGCACCGCCGCTACCGAGCATTACCAGCGTTGCAGTCTTGGGAGAGATGGAACGTCCAAGACCGCTTGCACCATGCAGTGTTCATGCGGGGGGGCAAGAAGAGGCCCTTACGAAAACTGCTGCACTGTGGCTGGAGCGTGCACGGCTGTGTCAACACTCACATAATCTGCGAGGTTAAAAATAGTAGATTCGGTGACAGTTGCAGCAAGATTCTTCTCTCTATTCTCATCTACGCTACCCCACAGCAGTCTACCTCCTCCACCTGTTCTGGAGGTTTCTGTATATCAGTATACTTCCCTCTCTCTACAGAAAGGTAAATTTGTGTTCTGCTCGTAATTTTAGTTGTTTCCAAGTCAAACTAAATTAAAGACCTGTCTCTGCATATGTAGCCTACCACATGGGATAAACAGAAATGCAGTTCCTGGCTCCCCTTCTCTCTTGCTTTCACGTAGTACCAAGCACAAGAAGTATATTGACTTCCCTGCAGCAGGTGGACTTTGCTTTCTGGACACCTTGAGTTAATATTGTGAGTTTAATATTAAAAGTATCACAGTCAGTCTCCACCAGTAAGAAGTACCAAGAAACCTGTCTTTAAACAGAATCTTTTAGCAACCTCCACAAAAAGAGAGAGGACCCCGCCTGAAATATGCTGGGGAATGCCTGGCAAGATCCACAGGCAATTTCAGGGCTCTTTGCAACTCTGTCACAAGCGCCGTTCTGTCCATCCAGTAATTTTCTTCTTACGTCCAGCGCCGAGAAGCAGGTTACCGGACAGCTGGCGAGGGGAGAGGAACTCTGCCTGCAGACCAGGGCTCTCTGCCTGCCAGCAGCAACACATGCGAGGTTCAGGACTGGCAGCAGTTGTCAGGTTAGCAAGCGTTGCACAGCATCTTTACAGCATCTTGGGCAAACAGGATGGAAGACAGGGAAAGAAGCGAAAACATGCGAAGAAAAAAGCACCATAGTAACGCAGAATAGGTTCTTTGAATGCCCAATGCATGTGCGTAGATCAGCGGTGAAGACTATTCCTGCAGCTCCCTACTGTTATTCCTACAACAGCTTATTTGAATTTCAGCAGACTTGGGTGCCTGTTCTAATACAAAGACAAAACAAGCTGAAAAGGAGCTAAAACAAGCCACAATAAGCTTCTAAGGTCAATACTTTTTTTTTTTCCAGTTTTCGACATTCAAGACGCTTTATACACAACTGTATCACCAAAAAAAAAAGACACCACTAAACTGGATGTGCCTTAGTTCTGAGTTCAGCCCTATTCCTTGTTCTGATGGAGAGAAGTGGCTAAATTCAAAGAAAGATTTCTTTATTCTGCACCTCTGCAACATCAGGCTAAAATCTTGGTGGCCACAACCAATGTGTGAACAGCTTCTTCCTTAAAATCAGCACAAAAAAGGCCTTTGCTGTTATACGCTGGTGCAGAGATTTGCTCTGCCAGACACTAACCAAATTCTTCCAGCTCGCAAGCCAGTTACCCTGAAAGTGGATTCATCCAGCAGCAACACCCAGCAAGCAGAGGAGTAGCTCTGAGGAGGAGGAGGAAGGAGAACAGGCTGGGTGGGCTGCAGTACAGAGAACTTCTTGCTGTGACTCCCCTCCCGTCCCCCTGTTCATACCACTCGTGCCCCAGGTTAATGGGGAATTTCTAATGCTGAATCTCTTGCTGAGTTTGGTCTCACTCTAGAGGTGTTTTTTTCTCCTATGGACTTGGGGAGCTAAGCCCTGCACATACCCTGTTTTTCCCCCGTTTCTGCCTACTTCCTCCCTCCATTACACAGCTCTGACCGTGTTAAACAATCACCAGTCAATCTGACTGCCAGAAATTCTCCACACCATCGTGGAAGGGAAAGAATGTGAAACCGAGGAATCACATGGCACCTACACCTCCCCCTGCATATACCACCCACCCCCCTCAAACAACAAAACAACGCTGCCTGTCATCTGAAACCAAAGCCAGCGCTCCAGCCAAAAAAGCTCTTTTCCTAAGAATCCCAAGCAGCTGAGGCCCTTAAGTGATTGTATCCCTTCTGTGGGCCTCCAACAAATTTCAATAACTGCAAGACGCAGTATTTCCTTCCCAAAAGCCAGTTTGGGAAGTATATCAAAGTAATAAAGTCTGAAGAACTGAAGCTGCTGTACACAAAAGCCAGCAGAAGTATTTCAACAATGTAAGGCTCAAAACCGAAGCCTGCTGCATTGCACACCCTCCTCCGCTGCAAGGCTTTGTATTGATTCTCGGGGTAGGCAAAGGTTTTTCTGCGTATTTCCTTCTGTGCTTACAGGAAAGGAAACTGTTAGCAGCGAAGATTTGTTTGTCTCAATGTGATGAGCACTGTGACTGAAATAGCAGATCCAACGCCGCTTCAGACAAAGGAATGATACATTGACTGATCTGTATGCTGAACTAAAAAGTTGAATTCCCCTGAGTTTATGCAGAGTACATTTTGGCTCACCCTATGCTCTTTTTTCTCTTTGTGTTCAGCACAACTACTTTAAGGAGAAGAGACAAGATTTAGGCACAAAGTCGTCTGCTGTAGCAAACGTCACTTACAAGCTTTTAAGTCTAATTTTATTCAGGAACACAAAGATTGGGTTTTTTTTCCTTATTAGAGGAAAAAGCCCAAAGTGAGATTCTGGCCATAAGCAAAGCTGTTTTCTGGTATGTTTAACTACTGTATCGGGCGGAAGCCGAAGGGATCAGGAAGAATAAACTGTGTGCTGAGAACGGTGGTAACTGTTGACACTTACAGCATATCAGGACAGTTGTCTGGTTTTTCCAGCAGACCTCCTTCCATCACAAAGCGGAGCACTTGTTCATTGGTCATGCCTTGGTACGGCTGCTCCGCTAATGTTGCAATCTCCCAAAGTACAACACCGAAAGACCTGGAAAACAAAACAGAACTTCAGAAAGAGGAGCAATAATTTTTTCTTAGATGATGCTGAGCAGGTCCACAGGTATTTTCTTTTACCAAAAATTTCCCATTGCTCAAAAAGTATGCAGCTATGGCCATAGCCACATCACCTAGCATAAGAGACTGTTGACTTCAAACACCTCTAGTCAGTGGTGAGAAACAGGCCCCCAGTTCTGAATGACTCTTCAGAATGGCCCCTGTAAGAAAAGACCACTAATATTGCATCTCCATTTTTCACACCATAATCTACAGCTCAGAACTGGTCATGATTATAATCATTCAGCAGTCCAACACTACTTGGTTACACTGGTTCCGTACAGGTCAATCAGTAAAAAGCCACCACAAGCTCACTGCATTGACTGGAAGCCTCCTAACTCAGAGGAGATTTAAGCTGTGAGCTTGCTTGGAGAATCAGCTCACATCTCCTCTCCCCTTGCCCATGGCTTTGAGTTCAGACTTTAGGCGCACTGCGGGGTGGGAAGAACAGCGGAGAGGAGAAAAGGAAAGATGCAGGTAAGGAAAAAAAAATTTTAAAGTTCTGTTCCTATCTCTGAGCTTTCTGCACAGAGGACCTCAGCTTGGATCAACACCTGATCGTTAAAGTCTGCAAAAAGATCTGTGTGTAGCTGGGTGCAGGGAATCGAACCTTCTAAGAAGCTGGCAAAGTTGCAGAGACTTGTTATTTAAAGGGAGCTCGACAAGCCCCCCTGCCCAAGCCAGAGATAGCAAGAAAAAGATCTGTACATTTAAAAAACTAATCTCCAAATCTTCACATAACGTATCTCAGATACTCCTGATAGCAGTTGAGAAGGCAGTAACACAGAACTGTAAGCTCTCATTCCAGTGCAAGCTGCTTTTCATCCGAAATACTGGAGTCACACAAATCCGCTTTAAAAGCTGCATTTTTCCCTTTCTGCTGTAGCAAGCCCAGAGGTAGAGAGCAAATGCACACCAGCACACCTGTGCCTCTCATCTGCCTTACCACTAAACGCAAGAAAACAAACCAACCTCTATTCCCCAGGCACAAAAACACTTCTTGGGTAATACTTTCCATTTATCCCTCTGCTTTGGTTTCTTCCACATTCTAAGTCAAAGGTGCAAAGTAAGGATCAAGGCATTCAACAGCAAGCAACAAAACCAATTTTTGAAACACACAAATGTGAATGTTCCCCAGCTTCTTGTACCAAGATCCGCATTTGCTGCTTCACGAGCCAAACTTTTAAAGCCCCCAGGAGAAATTCAGTTACCCCTTGTGCAACATATATGTAACTATATTCTTGAAACAGAGCTTCTAGCTCCTTCCAACTAACTACAAAGGACAGCAGAAGTGAAAAAAGAAGTCTGTCTAATAATAGAATTGATTACTGGCAAAGAAAGATAAGCATAGTTATGTAATTGGGTAGTTTGGATGCAAGTATTGACACTTTCTAAAAATATCTCAATTTAAAATTAGTTTATTGAGCAGACATGGCTCAAATTGTCTGCTCTGCACTGAAGAGTCATCTACTTTTAGAGCTGTTGTGCAAAGACAGAAAATCTAGATGCTGCCTTGTCTTCTGTGGCTAAAATGCTGAGTCAAGCTTAGTGAAAGAAAGCGTCATTTCAATAGGGTATTGTTGTGAAAACAGGAGTCCAGTATTATTAGCTGGTTATGGTAGAGTGGTTTTATCTTTCAGTTATCCACTATATCTAAAATGGTTTGCATCTGGAGCCAGAAGCACAAACAGACTTGCAACTGTTTGCCTTTCAGGGGAGGCATGGACAGAGGGTCAACTCAACATTTTGGTGCCTTTGAAGCTACTTTGATCACTGCAGGAATAATAAAAACAAGTCTTACGCACCTACTAGTCATATTATCATAACAAACAAACTTACACTGCTTCTTCAAGGCAACTACCAGCTCTGAAAGAATGCAAGATGCTGAAGACTTTATTTACAGAAATACACCCTCACCCTGAAGAACAGTATTACATTCATTTTAAATGTTCTCCTTCCCTAAGTACAACAAAAACAGTATTGTCTAATTACCTCATTCTTCTGCCTGAAAAGCAATAAAAGAATGAATTGCTAAAATAAAGCTCCACCCTTCAAAACCTCCAGACACTCTTCTTGCAGTTTGCCATTTCACCTTACAGCTTATAAATCTTGGACTCTGACCACTCAAACAGTTTTGACTTTTTGACATTTTGGCTTCTAAAACCTATCTCAAAGAACATGGAACCAGATGTCACAATATCATACCAAAAAGGCAGGAAAACAATCTCAACATTTTTTCCTGTTTGATGAAAATAAATGGCCCCCAAACAGCCAAGCTACATGGTTTACATGAAGCAACTTCAAAAACTGAGCCAATACAAGGAGCCAGGTAATTTTTCCTGGCACGAAGAGACCTTCAATGTATAGTGTTTGGTCTAAAAGTTATTGAGAAGTAAACTGGAATGATCCTTTTAGCTATGAACAGATCAGGTAAATAGACACTATTTCGTGACAGTGATAAGACAAGCTCCACTATATTGGAATTCAGGTTGAGATTTCTGAATCTATAGCTGTGGATACATGTGGCAAATGCAAAAGTATACGTGTTCTAAACAAATGGCATATTCCTCATGGTGAACCAGGCTTTTTGTACCTCAAGATAGTATACCTATGTGAAGCAAATTTCGGAATAAGTCACTCCTAACAATTAAGACTGCAAACCATCCCAAGGAGGAACTGTCTTAACTATTGCTGAGAGCTGTGGACCTCCTCTCTAAAAAGCAATTTTTCCTTCTCTATGCTTTCAAGTAAAAATCTGTCAGATTTTACTACTGCTCCTCTTACTTTTTCCAACCTTATAATCAGTAAACTACTTCCTTGATGTGACTTCTGGCTAGGTTACTTCACTCAGATTGTCCTGCTGATAAACCGCAAGACTGTTTGCTCAACCCTGCTTTGGAGTGAATGACCGATGAATGCCAAATCTTGTTAATGTTGAAGGGAGAACTCACGTTCTTCCTGCAACAACTAAATACTAATTTACTTCTGATGCTTGATTTGGTGTCACATCTGTGGGGGTTTTTTTGTCTGGAATTTGAGTTATGTTTAAACAGTAACGTCACCTAACAGTTACAGGTTACAAGGAAAGCGCGTGTGGAACAAGTACTGTACGTCATCGAAGCCAAACATCGGATCCGCTGCAGCCCGCTTTTGGTACAATGGCTGGAGTTGGTGGCTGGACTTAAGTTACTGTTGTGCGGTAGGAACGGGCAGGTCCGCCAGCTCTTTACTCCAGGCTCGTTCAGTTCTACATCTAGGGATTTTCTAGTGATATATTCCAAATTTCTGTCTGCTTTGTGAAGCCATTACAAGTCCCAAAATTCTTTTACTGCAGGGGGACTGCCAAACCAATGCCTGTGCTGCTCCATTAGATAAATGGCTGATACAGGGCTTCCCCTTCAACTCAAACTGGTTAGTTTGATCTATTTCCAAGTTGGAGGGTTACTGGATTCATAAATAAGTTACTAGCCATAAGAAAAATGTTTTAAGCAACATTCTGGTGCTTTGCTTTTTCACTTGCTATATAATTCCCCTGATGAACCTTTCACTCAAAGCTGGTGCTGTGGACTACAGTACACTGACTCCAAAATCCTCAAGCTGTTTAAAGAAAATGCAGTTTACTACTAAAATACCATTCGTAGTGACTTCTAGACATTTGGAGGCAATCAGCTGCCAATTCTGTAACAGATCAGCAGTAAAAACATCTTGTTAGGAAGGCAAAGAAACCATAAAAGACAGAGTAGAGGTTTTGCCAGTACACGTTCATCTTCTGCCAAGCCCTCCCTACCTATCTGCAAAAGTTTGGGGGGTGTGGTGTGTGGGGAATTGTTCCGGAGTATTATTTCTTCAAAGAAGTATATTTTGAAATTTCCTGAATGTCTCTGTTAATAACTTCACAGATACAGCAACTAGGCAATGCGCTTTTAAAGAAAAACCTATTTCTGCATCTTGCGGTATATAAAACAAGCAAACAAAGCTCCAAATGGAGAAGGATATACACAAGGGAGAACTCCCAAGAAAAAACCTGCCCGTGTACACAAACCGTCTGTGGGTAAGTAGAGTTATTTAAACAGGAGGTTTTGATAGAAAAGCAGGCTAGCACTATGAACCTTTCTATATTCTTGGCAACTTTTAATGCTTTTCTTGAAGGATGGCAATTTGAAAAATGACAACTTGCTCTTCCAGGTGAAGGTAATGTTTTTCACTGCACAACTGATTTTACAACCCACAGCAGGAAACACACCACCACCTCCAGTTTTGGAAATCCATTTAACTCTGTTCTCTCTGAGAGCAGAATTTAACCTCAAGAGTTCTTGATTTTGCAATGCAAATATGAAATATAAAGCGGAATGCTTCCCAGTGGAAAAAGAGTTACATTTGAGGAGACAGGAGAAGCAGTAAAATTAGTTAAATCTACTAAAACCAGAAAAGAGGCTAGAAAGAAGAGGGGCTAAAAGAGTTTTTCAGAGCCCCTTTTTTGTTACCAGACATCGGAGTGTGTTGTGAAGACTCCATCTTTCAGTGATTCTGGGGACATCCAGCGGACAGGCAGCAAACCTTTCCCTCCTTTACGATAATAATCTGTCTCGTAGATATCTCTTGTCATGCCAAAATCTAGAAGGTATAAATGTTTTGAGTTTGCATGATAAAATGATGAACATTTCCCCTTACTACAAGCCACTGTAGCCAGCAGAGAAACTCAGTTTGGTTCAAAGAATATGCAATCAGTTACAATGACACTTACCTTTGCAGGCACTTTACCTGAGCACTTAGGGCTGGTTAGCTTCCTTCCCCACAAAACCAAAAGACATTTTTACCATTGACTTCAGTGGGTGAGAAGTCTGAATGATTTAAATATATTAATATGAAAAGTTCCAGGATTTATGCTCAAGCCTTGCAGTAAGCTAAGTCTTCTGAAGGTCATACAAATCACTAATTTGTTCTCTAAATTCAATGATTTTCTTTCCTTTTCAAAGAGTGTGAAGAGCTCCTTTAGTACTTAATGCTACTGTCTTTAATTAAAGAATCTCACACGTTGAGTGAAATGCTTCTCTCTTGGGGTTTTTCTTTTTCCTCTTTCCAAAGGTAATTTCCAGTTCCTGTATAATACTCCATCTCAAATGCTACAGAGGATTAGGCTATTCATTTATGACTAATACAGATCAATATTAAAGACAAAACTTTGGGTTATACGTATGACCTTAGCTGTAAATACGTAAACATTTGCAAGACTTGGATCTAACAACGTTCATCTCCTGATTGTAACTCAGACTTATTCCCTAGGTTTTCCCTAGGGTTTTTTTGGTACAATCAGCTTGACACGCACAAAACTGCTGGGCCTTGGACGAGCCTATTTAAACCAGTTACTATGCTTTCAGACACTAACCAAAAAGTTAATAAATCAGGTGGCATCAAATCTCTGACTAATATTAAAGGCTGTTTGCTAACACAGCAGACCTAGGGCAAAATCCATTTTATCAATACAGACCTGTAGTTGCCCTTTTTTGATGGAGTGAAAAGAGGACAGAGTTCTTCCAGTTCTCACAGTCATTATTACCAGTCTATGACTTGGATGAGTGACCGACCACCGATCTTTCTCGTTCTGCTAGGGACACTGGTACCCTCAGTGATTATGACTAGAAAGCCCATCTGTGCAGCTATTCCATCACTCCCACACACCAGCGTGATTTTATCCTGGCTGAATGGAAAATTATTTAAAAATGTAATGCAAATAAGAAACAGATCCACAGTGAGGATAGGACAGTGTAGCATAAAGCTCTTCCTCTGAGATCTAAACAGTGTGAGTTGGCATGTTCCAGTCAAGATGCGCCTAAACTGTTTTTACATGAAGGGATTTTCAGTACTGGTATGTAAATGAGAGCAGTGCAGCATATTTCACAAAATGCTTTTGGGGTAACCATGTACCATCTTCAGTTCAAAGAATTGTAAAACATGCTGGTTGGGGTGGAGGAGTGAGAAAACCGGAATGAGAAGGATTCAGACTGACTTCCCCCAAACCTGCAGAAAATGCACAAAATCCCCCAAAGATCTTATTTCCTAATTAACTGACTCAAAATGAAATCATTTTTTCTTTCTCCCAAATGACAGGATTACTTACACAAATTATCAAAATAGCTGAGTTAAGCTCACAGAAAAAGAATTAGTTTCCTACAGCAGAATGCTGTTGCTATACATGTTATTTTAATATGCGCAACTCAAAAACAGCCAAAAGCTTAAAATCACCCTCTCTGGAGACAAGTCTGAAAAAAATCATCTGACACTATTTTGGAGGGATGGTGAAGGGGAAAAAAAAAAAGCAGTGTTTAACAGCAGAGCAGAGGAAAAGTCATTTTGTTGTCTGGAAAGCAGAACTCCAGTTCAGCCTGGAAAGCATCCAGCTGTAGTCAAGCCTTACATTCCACTTCCAAATCAGATATGCTTTAAAATAATCCTAAAATTCTTATTCTTGAATCAATAAACAGGAGGTGGAATTATTTTTGTGCATTAACAGAAAAACGAATGACACACGAGTGGTAACTACGCCATCCACCCAGATGTCTGCAGCATCTGCACCTCAAATCACTGCTTCACTAGCTCTGTTTAAACCCACACGCTATACAATTTCCTCACTGGAACAACAGCAAGTAGAGGTATTCCAAGAGTTTCAACTCACTGACGACTGCTCACAGGTCTTAAATCACAGCAAGCCTTCATAAGGAACATATTTCATTCTGCAGAAATTTAAACTACAGCTAAGTTTTAAAAGGTCTTTCAAAATGCTTTCAAAAAATTAGAATGCCTTCTAAGATGCTGATTTTTCAGGATGACATTTTTCATTTGTGTAACAGTCAAGAAAGCATACCTCCAATTTTCACTGTGAAGTCTTCTGCCACCATGCAGTTTCTTGCAGCAAGATCTCTGTGAACAAATTTGTTGGCGTTGAGGTACGCCATCCCATCAGCAATCTCTCCCGCCATCTGAATCATCTTCTTCAGAGTTGGAGGTGCCTGGCCAGGATTATTCTGAGCAAGATTAAGAAGATAACACATGTAACATGGGGAAAGAAAAAAAGGTAACTATTTCTACATCACACTGTAACATAGTATTTTTACTTTTTTTTTTTAAATAAAAAGCACATTATCACAATTCAGCCGGACATGATCCAGGCTAAACAGAAATGCACAATTATGTACACCACGGCATCTGCTTAGCGGGAAAACTGGCCATATCAAGTTGGGTTACAAACAGAACTCCCACTTAGCTCTTTTAGGCCATTCTATTTTAGGGAATAGAAGCCAGACAGACTTTTTTGGTATAAGGATGTCACCTTACACCTATGGAGTTTAAATGTCCATTGTTCTGCTACACAATTCTGAGATACGAAGCAGAGGGCTTATTTAGAGATTTCTACTGTTTTACTACCTCCACAAACAACCAGAAGATGTTAAATGATTTCCTCTTCCCCAGTTCTCCATAACCAGATGTCTCTTGAACCAATTCTATTTGTAAATAGGAGAAAAGCTTATAGGACAATTTCTTCTGAAGCAAATTCACTCCTTCGCATCCATGGATATATGGCTTTTGCCATGCTCAATCTCATGGATGAAGGAGTTAAAGTATTTATACACAATCAGTTAAGTCCCGCCATCCCTTACCAGTATGAATTTGCCTAAGCTTTACACCCCTTGGATAATCACCACTGACACTAACCAAAACCATGACCTCATATACTGAATTCTACTAATGACAAAGATCCTGAAACACACACATCAAGTCACTGAACTTTATCACATTCCCATTCACAGACTAAACGGTTCCTTACCCACCTTCCATGGAAACTGTTCACACCCAACCCTGTCATCAAACTGTGCTACTTTGTGCTGAGATAATGAGCCATACCCACTACTTCCAGGCTCCCAAGAGCTGAATGCAACATACCGTATGGGAGCCAAGAAGATATAACCAAGAAAGCCCAGAAGGACCAACGTGAGTTGAATCCCCAGGAGGAAGAGATAGGTATGGGAGCTGCATGTTAAATTATCAGTAAAGCCAGTGATCAGGCAAGCCCTCCATCCACATCTTACTGAAGCACCCTGTCTTCCTCCTCACAGAGGTCCTCACAAGACTTTGCTCGACTCTTTACATTGCACGTCAAGGAAGACAGGGAAATTAAGCATCAGCCTATCACAGATTGCTTTGGAGACACCAGCATACAAGACAGAAAAGCCAAGTACAGAGCTCCTCATTTTGTTAATTTCTATATAATGTCACTGACCCTTTTTAGGAAGTTTGTTGAATTCAACACAAACTATTTAATATAACCTGAAACATTATTTATCATAAATGCTAACCAAGCCCTTAGTCCATAGTCCTACTGGTTACTTTCTGAATCTTGGATTCAGTACGATTATGTACTGTATCCAACCACTTAAGCAACCTGCTCTTGCTACATGCAGTGTCCTCCATTTATACCATATTCATTCTCTTGTGCACATATTGTGCTCATGTTCTGTTCCTTTAAGTTATTCACACCAGAATTTCAAGATCAAAGGCAAAAGTTGCTGAGCTCATTTTCATAGTCTACTATGATGTCAGTGGTAAGTGACCTATGTGTCATTCTTTATCCTTCAGACCCTGTATCATATGTGGCCATTTTTGCTGCTAGACTGATGCCCTACGTATCAGAGTGTGCATATTAGCTAAGATACTAGACTTTTACTTTACAGCAGAGGCAACAGGCAGGATATACAACATGAAACAATTATGCTAATATGCATGCTTCAACTAACTAATTTTTTAACATTTCAGTGAGAAATCAGATTAGACAAGAGATTTAATTCAAATCTGGAAAACAGGACTCAGTAACACAAGAAGGGACCTATTCCATGCAGTACACTGGGCTATTTGCAACAGCTACCTCATGAAAAAAGGTGTTGCAGACAACAGAGCAGCTCATGTTTTGTTCTCAGAGCTTACGGAGAAGGGCAAGAAAGGCTAATTGCCTGCTGCTTCCAATGTGACACTGCTTTGTTCAAGATTATTCTGAAGAAATAAAAGAACAACCAGCAACTCATGGCTCACCTCTGTGTCTGGCCTCAGTGATCTCAGGTAACTTTTGAGGTCTCCACGTGTCATCAGCTCCATGATAACCAGCGTAGGCTGGCCCTGAGAAACAACACCAAGCAGACGAACCTGGTGGAGGGAAAAAAAACCCCAACGTTCAGTTATAAATACAGCTAACTGAACTGTAGTAATCATTTATTCATGTCAATATGTAGCCCCAAACACCTGTGAACCTGTGGGAAAGGTCTGAAAGTAGATTTGGTTCCGCTCTCTGACTCGTGTTTCACAATACTATTATAAAGCTGTGCAGAGTTGAACCTAAAATCCCATGTTCCCACTTCAGTCAATGAAGACGTGCACTGAACGCCCTCATGCCAATAAGCACCATGGCCGTATGAATCATAGCCTTGTTACATTTTCATGACTTACCACATGGTGACAATTGAACTCCTTCATCACCGACGCCTCATTTAAGAACTCTATCCTCTCACGCATGCTTGCAGACTCATTCACAGTCTTGATGGCCACCCTGGTCTCCGGCTCATCCTTCACCACTCCCTTGGCTATTCCCTCATAGACCATTCCAAAAGAGCCTTGCCCAAGCTCTCGACACATGGTGATCTTCTCACGAGGCACCTCCCATTCATCTGGAACATACACTAACGAGAGAAAGAACAGGCCATGATGTTCCACTTCTGCAAGTGGTGTGATCACTCGCAGCTTTACGATACCGACTGCCCAAACAGTTTTACTGGAAAAAACACCAGACACAATGCTGAGCCCTTGCACTTCGTATGCAAATAATCCACGGTCTTTCCCATACAGAGATAGGTAGATGCTTGGCATACAAATAAATCTTAAAAAAATTGAAGTGGCCTCACTATGGTACTGACATAATGGGACAGAAAGAAGGAACCTCAAAGCACAAAACCAAGGTGGGAAGAGGCTTGAATCAATACTTCAGGCTTGAGCTTTTCTTCAGATTCTAGGTTTTCTCATTCTTCCAGACAGCATCAAACATACTTCTTCATCTGTATCAGTTTAGCATCCGCTGTATTTTATATTAACAGATTGATTTTATGACTAGAAGGAAACATACTCTCTGATCTAGTAGGCTCTTTGCATGAAACTATTCCAATTACTTGCACATACACAGTTGCACCAGTAAAGGTAGAACTTGCTGCTGCAAGTCTCTGATCTGAGGCAGAAGACAGATCTCAGAAGGTGGCTGCCAGGAAGGACAACTGCCTCAGGCAAGAAGACATCTGAGTAGTCACTGATGCTGCTGCCTATCAGTCACCAAAGGAGGGGACAGTTGTGTCACATGCTCTGGATGGGTGAAATGACAGGACGCAAAAATAGAGGATTAGAGCATCAACATTGACAGACCTTTAACTGTAATAGTGCCCTATAAAAAATAACAGTAAAACAGTCTGCTGCCACTCCAGCTAAACCCATTTGCCTCCTGGGGGCTTTTGGAAACACTATTCCAGCAAGAAGTCTACAGTAGTAGCACCAAACTAAACCATAAACAGAAAAAGTGATGCCTCAAGGAAATTCATCTGACCTTCTGATTTCCTCCTGCACTTGAAGAGCTCCACAAGTACATAATCCATACAGCATGGCCACATGCTCGTTACAGACCACCACACCTCTACGTGAGGAGCTAGGGGGAAATTAATTATCTAGCAAGTAGGGTTTCAGTAGGAACATAGTTGCTTTTTGTATTTAATTATTTTTAAAAGCACTTCGTTTAGCCAGAAAGCTGAATTTCCAGGGTTCTCTATTCCACAGCAATCGCCAGCACACGGGCTTTCTGGAGAAGCAGAGCTGAGGATCCCTGGCCTGCCAGGCTCATCCAGCTCCTGCTGCCGCTCAGGGACAGCCAATACAAGAAATGGTAAGAGGTTCATCTACACCGTTAGCAGGCACAACCTCCTGCAATAGTGAGTACAGGAAAATAATACAGAAAGCAAAACAAAAAAAAAAAGCATGCTGTTCTAGGAACACATTAAAGAGTTTTTAGTTCCTGTATGTTTTAAACACTTGAGCATTATCCACATTATGTCTCCTACAGAAAAAAGTAAAAAATTAAATATGGCCCTCAAGACCCCACATCTGACTTTAGAGCTACAATTATTTCACTCTGTGAGCAGAGTACTCAACGTAAATACACCAGCTGGGATCTAAACACTGCCACAGTCTAATACTTCTAAACACTGTAATCGCCAAATATACACATCAGCTACAAATACATCAGGTCAATTTGAAACTAGCTTTAAAAAAAACGTTTTGCCAGCTAGGGAAAAATGGGCTTATCTACACTCCAGATATTAAGAGACATCAAACATCCGTGCCCATTTCAACACAATATTTCTGCATGTGCTATGTCTGGAAGCCCGCAATATTCCTTTTCTCTAACTGTGAAAAGTTGTTGGAAAGTTTTATTGGGATGGAAAGTGAGGAGACAGTATTGTTTTTTATAAGTGTTCCTACTTTCCACGTAGAAGTACATAGAACAAGCAGGGGGTTTGTTCCAGCAGGTCAGAAAAGGGCTTAAAAGTACAAACATGAAAGCCAACGAGTTCTTCCTTCACTTTCATTAGTGAAACTAGCGCATCCAAATTTCCCTCAGCTGAATAAATCACATGAAAAAATGTCAAAAACTCCCCAGTTTCAATAGACAGGTGACATTTACGTATTATCAATGATGGATTCCATAGCTGTGCTAATAAAATGAAGAGAGAAAGTGATTTTACAACATCCCTGTTAGAATTTCATACTTTTCAGACACAAACAGAATGTATGAAAGTAAAAACATAAGATGTGTAAGGCCACACTTACCATCTGAAGCACTGAAGTACTCGGGGTTCACAGAAGCATAAAGCACTCCATTGCCCAGTCTGTCACTGTTCCTGTTGAAATATTTTTTTTTCTTTTTTAATGTTTAAACCTAAGTAAATTTCAGACCACCTCTTCTACAGCTTTTCCACCATTTGCTCAACCACGGAATATTATTTACTGTATGTGAAGAGCTTTTCAGACAAAGGGGACAAGCCATAGTTCTTATTCTACCTCACATAATCAATGGGAAAACAGCTCAGAACAGCTTTCCCAGGAAACCTGCAGTCTTCTCTATACCAAATCAGCACCAAAAAAGCGTAAACACAAGGTACTTTTAGCTGCTGGGTAAACTTCCTTTAAGAAAGGCAGGTGTATGGCGATACACCCAGGAGACTTGTGGCTGAGAACATACTTTAACATCTGCTCTACTGTGGGAGAGAAGTGATCTAGAAAAGGACAAGACTGATTTTAATGGGGAATTCCATTCAACTATTCTAGAAACGCTTCTGTTACTTTAAAAACACACACACAGCCCCCGCAACCCAGTTTTACTGGGGTGATTTTCAGAATAAGACATGTTTACTCAGCGCTGCGAGAGCTCTTGCGGGGGGAGGCTGTAGAAATAAAATTATCAATCAGACCTCAGAAAATCAGAGACAAAACATTCTAGTGGGCTAGAACAACAGTTTAAAGGAAGATGAGTTATCAGGCATTTTACCTAGGACAGCCCAAGGGAAGGCCAAGCAGGTACTGTACTTCACTAGCTACAAAGCCCTTTCTGGAGTGCTTGAGGAGAACTGGTACTACTGTCTGCACACAAATGAATTAGAGCTGGAAATAATAGGATACCCAATGAGTGTAATTTATAGGAGTGTAATAAAAACCCTCTGTACCTACAAAGTTGCAAGGCTGAACATTTGCAGTAACTTCTATTAAATTCTCATTATGTGTTTCAGTTGAAAAAACAGAAATAAATCACTAGTTACAAAAAACAAAACCGAGGAGGAAAACAAATCAATAAAACAGTCCCCTAGACTGCTGTGTCCAGGATGAAATTTAGTAAGTGGATATAAAGACTTCAAAAACCCTCTAAAATTTGCAAGAAATCAAATTAACCTAAATAGAACTAATTTTTCATGATTTATATTGACCCATATTTCAGTCAGATCTTCAGATTATATAGGTTCAGTGTCTGCCATCATTGTCCCAGTGGATATGTACCTCTTCCCTCTCAAACATGATACTGTAATAAAAAGCCTCTTCATATCTTAAGCAGCAGATGCTTGCTGGTAACTCTAAACCACCTCCTCTTACACACCAACAAGACAGAATCTACTTTAGCTTCTTGAGTCCTCTGAATGCCATTTCCCTTTTTAATTTCTAACTTGCTCCACAGGCACAGATTTGAAAATAAACATTCCCCTCCTGCAGTTTTAACCACAAGCATATACAACTCACCTCTTTTTGTTAAAGACGTACAGCATTATCAGTAATCCCCCAACGATGAGCAGGAAAGCAATAGGAAGCACAATTATCAAGTGCAGGAAGTTTCCATAGTTTGCTGCTGCAACCAACAAGAAAACAACTGTATCAGGGTTTCTACAAAATCTGCATTAACAAAGAAATGTTCAAAACCCACTCTGTATATTTCCATACAGGGAAGAAATCAAAGTATTCATTTTCTTGTCTGATGTGGAAAAATGTGCTCAGAAACACTCCCTGACTGCAGATGAGTGGAACAAGAAAACAGACAGTGAAAAGCATTAATTTTGTACAGAACAGCGTCTGTCTGGGGTTTGTTTTCACAAGTTATGCTTAAGGACTTACATTCCTCAGTGAACAACATGTAATTGTTCACTTGCATATTCTCCTTCTTTCTACCTTCTGTTCCCCTTGTTCACCTTGCAATTGCTTATACTTATATTCAGAATATACACACACTGCTCTTCAAGTTCTTCAAAGTCCAGCAATTAGAAAACCAAAAAGGAGTAAAAGATGGAGTTCCATTTTTGGTAGATACATCTGCTCTACAATTAAATACAGAAGTTCTTGAGAGGGTCTCTGTGGACACTACAGTGTGTTCTTCCAAAATGCAAATTACTCCCATTGTCAGGACCAGCACCACCCTTTCATCAGGATGTTATCTTTATCAAATGTCACTCAGAAGACGTCTCATGAAAAAGCATCTTGGTATTTAAAATATCCTGACAGCCAAAAATTTAAACAAATTATTTGTTTCTTGTATTATTTTTCAATATAAAGCAGGCTTGCCTTATTGCCCCACATTTTGTACAATTCAGCTCCACATTGTTATGGCTAATGATACGTTCCCAACATAGCTGTACATCACAGGAAGCCACAGTAGTGTGTTCTACACACCCACCACCTGGTTGCACCTCTCATATATATATACAATGCACACAAGAAAAGCACCACACCTCAGATACACCTCCTGGTTGTCAACACTTGCAGGAACAGAGAATAGTTCCCAAAGAAGCATCAGCAACTAAGAGGAGTGTTCAGAGTATAGCCAAAAGGGTCATACGCCCAGTTACGTACATAAACATCAAGAATTTTATTAAAAAGACAACGGTCCCCCAGTTTGGCCCTGCCAACACACATTCATCTTACATTTGGGTTGTACATAGAAAGAGACTGGCTCAGTCCATGACCCGTTTCCAGCTAACGAAGTGGCCTGAACTCTAGCAGAATAGTTTCCGGGGTTCAGATGAGTTAGTTTAGCTCCTCCAAGCTTCTTGTATTCCTGTCTGGAAACACATTCCCGCTTCTCCTAAAAGAAAGAAGCGATTTACATTTCATGTTAATGTCTTCACATTCCTTCATTCTTGAGAAAACAATATAGCTGCAGGATAAGCTGATTTTTATAACTAAAAGCCCCATCTGAGCAGTTTTTCTTCAAACACCTTAAGGAAACGTGTGGAATTCAAAAACTGACAAAATAAACAAAACAAAGGAATGGCATGCTGGTTGGTGCTGGATTTTTGAAATCACAATTTCTATCCTTGGGCTGCAGCACTGCACAGAAGCGTGTTAAGATAGATCCCATTTTGTGTCTAAGAGCTACAAGCAGTAACTGTTAACAGAGAAATGTCAAATCCTCACCTCTCCATGCTGCCCGTATTTGATTTCATACATTAGTATCAGCCCATTTGGATTTGCAGGCTCCAACCACTTCAGGTAGACAGTATTTTCTTCTTTTGCTTCCCATGCTACCGTTCCTGGAATGTTATCTGCTCCCTCTGTAAAATATTTATAAGTGATGTGAGAAGAACATCTATTACTGAAACAGGAACTTACACAACAATTGAGGAAAATAAAAGGTCCATATTATTCTTTAGGTATCAAAGCACTGCGGCAAGCACTATTCAAAGATCCAAAGAACAAAACACATTGGCCAGGGGCCTGTTGGAGAGATTAGCAGAGTCTGAACGGCTGGTTGCCAGAAAAACAGTGCAGTGTATACAGCTTCACCAGGTATAGGCTCTGTGTTAGTCACTGTGCTCTGTGTGCCAAAAAACCTGTTTATCAGCATCTAGTTCTTCCTTCCAAACTTTCCACTACACCAGAACAGTGCAGACAGCTATTCCCACCAAATGGCTGTAAGGAGCAACCTGTCAGCAAATGGCTGTAAACACACAAAAGCTGCCCCACTGACATCCCTTTCCTAGAACATCCAGTCTTAGGAAATCTGTCGCAGTTTAAAACCGAGTCTAATCAGCAGCAATTCAGGAACTGCTTTATCCCTAATTCATTCCTGATAATTGTATGTGTTTTATTCAAAACTTAATAGGAATGTGAAGACTGTTTCAGTCAAACAAAAAAGACTACTTTTCCAAAAAGACAGTTGTAGGTTTATAAGAAAACAGAATTGTTTAGCCTTTAGTTTTCAGAGTCATGTGCTAAAAATCTGAGAACACTTCATTTCCTTTTCCCTGATCCCACAGATTTCCGTATTTCCTTGAAATAAGCAATACTTTTTGCTTTTTTACTGACACAGCTGGATCCGGATTATGATAGTCTTTCCTTCCAGAAACAAAACAAAATTGCTACCGTTCAAATATTCCCAGACATCTGCTGGAGTCAGAAGCTCTTTGCTGGATGCATATGAGCTTACACTAAAATCATCTCTATTCTTCTCAGAAGAAGCACAATCTGTAAAAGTCCCAAACATGAGTACAGCATTCAACGCTTCTTATTTGAAATACTCTAGATGCCGGCGATTGGGCACAAAGCAACACAGTACTCCTCCTGTTTCCAGGCTGGACAAATGCATGGTCATTCTGTGACAGAAGAAGCATTTGGCAAACATTCCCACCAGCAAAACTCTTAACATCTGCAAACAGTTCAGAGTGAACCCAGCAAAACTAAACATTAGCAGAGAAATGTTCCCTTGTTTCCATTCAGCATACAGGGAACTGAAGAACAAAACCTTTCCACCCACCATGTTTGTAGGTCTCACCTATATCGCTGGGAAACGGATTGTCTCATAATTATCTCAGTAGTCATTGCACACACTTTTACCTTTCTCCAGATCACAGGACAGACTCAACACATATCACTCAGTACCCACAGGAGATCAGTCAAGGACATTAAACTACTGTAACAAAGTTTTATGAAGTTCCGAGTTATTTTCTTGCAAAGAATTTTTTTATTATACATCAGTGTTTTTCTAACTGTTTGTGGAGGGTTTGTCCTCCCCGAGATTGATCTCTCCCCAGAAAATAAAACAAAGCTTTGTACTTGTGAGAGCATACCTGAAGGCATGGTTCTTGCAAAGACAAAGTTGGAAGCACTACAACCAAGGGTGTCAGCTTCATGATTGCAGCTGTGAATATCGATGCGGTAAAGAGTAAAAGGCTGGAGATGGGAGATCACAGTTCTCTCCTTGCCATCCACTTTGGTCTCAAAGAACGGGTATTCCACCTCACTCTCTTCTGCATCAGAAACATTGGTGAAGTGATCTGTTCCAGTCACATTTCTGTTTCGAGTGGCCAAAGTGGCATTTGCTATTCGGAACACATCCCTCCGCTTCCGATCAGGTCTGTGGAGCAAACAGACAGGTACAGAAAAGGCCTCGTTAGAGAAAATCCACTTTTTCTCCAACTCCAGGAAAAGTGCAAAAAACCCCCATAAAATACATCACTCTGCTATTGAGAAAGCTAAATAAAGGGAACTGCAAAACAAGATGAAAGCTTGCTCTTAATCTGAACCTGCAGCATGCCAGCCATCCCATGACTCTTTTGGTCAGAAACCAATCCAAACTCTGAAGCTCACACTGTGCCCCAAGATAAACGTGCAAACTTCTGACCTCACACAATGAACCAAACAGCAAAAATAGCTTCACTGTTATTCAATAAGCATCCTAAATTTCTATTTAATGACAATAATATTGATGCTTAAGATAAAAATCAGATGTTGAAGGTTGAAAACGTTAGGGGAAAAAACTGTTTTGAAGTTTGCTTTATTAGCAAAGCTAACTCTCAGTGGGCTTAACTTGCTTTTCCGTTGCAATGAAATTACAGAACTTTGAATGTATTGCACCAAGAAAAGAAACACTGGAAGGTAGCTGAAGACCATGAATGTTAACCACCACTAATGTGTTATGATTTGTGTATCTCTACTTCTCTCACCCAAACAAAAACTCTGCAAAGGAACAATCTTCCTCTATGAGAAAACACAGTACTAATATTGTGTTTGCAAAGAGTTCATCAAGCAACTGCTTTGCCTTACAGGCATCTGTAGGAAATTCATTCAGAGCTAAAAACTTCAGGATTTACAGCAACACTACTACTTTCTCAAGTCTAAGAAACTACTGTAGGGTATAGACCGGAGTATCAATGCAAGCATCAATATGAAAAGAGTATTTTAATAAACATTTGGATGGTATTAGCTAACCAACACAGAAGTGCTACATGTTCAACTTGTCACTGGGATCCAAGATCCAAGGCCATTCTGCACAGGAGCACTAGCTACATAGGGCAAGCTTGGTTTTCCAGCTCCTGCTCTGCTAGTCTCCGAAGTTTGCAGGGCTGCTCATACCTGGAAAGCAATGCACCAGGGGAGTTAAAGAAGAATGCAAGACAAGTCACACTACAAAAACAGTTTTGGCTTGAGTCCTACGCCACCTGAAATGCCTTAGCCAGTGCCCACTTAGCACCTGGTCAGTGCAATGGTTATCAGGGACAGAGGTGAAGTCTAACCCATTTCTATCAGAGAGCGTGTAACAAACCAGGCAGATAAGGCCTCCCTTGACCACACAACAAGAGGAGAGATGACTCAACACGAGAAGTTAATTCACTGTCAAATATACCATCTTGGTACATTCAGACACAAAACAGCGTGCTGCAGAGAGCGCCAAAAAGAGACCGACTTGGTTTTGAAATCTTCTGGCAGAGGTTTGATGACTTTTTTTTTTAGGAATTCACTACAAAATTTTCCAAAATCCTTCTACTATGTCTTGAGTAGCCATTTTGACACTCTCAGATGCCAGGTAAACCACAGCACAGAAATAAACGATGAGAAGGAAAAAAAAAACTTCCCAAGTTACAAAGAAATTAAGCAACATACAAACGGATGTCTTAACTTGTCAGTGGAGTATGGGGGAATTTCATACGAGATGCAATCATTTGCTCCTCCTCTACACTGGTATTTATGGAAGTTACTAGACCTATCCATATTGCTTAGGATGAGTATTCATTTACTGCTTTAACTCGGTGGAAAGAACTAACTTTTGAACCGCTAAAAGCACACAGGATGCCGAGCACTGAACTGATGAGCATTTGCACAGATTTTGTGATAAAGCAGTGAAAATAACAAGTTGATCTGCAATGAACAGAAGCACATGCCAATGCAAGAACCTAAAAAGCACTACTTTATCGCTGCTTTTAAGAGATCCATGAAGTTTCAAGTCTTTGGTGGCATCTGGGAGGCGGGGGGGGAGCACAGTCCTGCCTTGCCTTTGGGGAGAAAGATAAATAGAAAGCAAAACAAAACTTGTTGTGAAAACTACAGTCATATCAGGAAGAGAAAAAGACCTGCAGGATAACCACAGGGCAAACATGATTAAAACATAAGAGATTTGACACTGTTGCTTTTCGGTCAAGCAGCTTCCTGCTACTGTGAAAGGCACAGATAAAGACAAAAAACAAGCATCCAAGGAAATAACAAAAAGTCAAGGGATACAAACATGAAAATTCATCTCTTCTCTTAAAGTAGAGGAAGGAAGAGAAATGCAAGAGAAAAATTTAAAACAACACTAGAAAAATCAAATCAAATTGAAATTAAAAAGAAGTGGACCATTTAACATAAAAGCTAACTGTTCTCATACTTTATGGCAATTTTAATGTTACTTCTCAGATACCTTCTACTACACACAGAGCCCACCTCATCCCGCCCATTACAGAACCAATAAACATGAAGAATAACTCATCCTCCTGTGGTTGTGAGTGTCTCTTCAAAAGACTAACCATAGTCCTAATGTTGAAATCTGCCTCACCACTGCAGTAACACTCACGGGATCATGCAGAAGTTGCAAACAAGATTACATCAACAGGCTTTTTAAATAACCTTAAAACCACCCAGTCAGATATTTTCACGCTGTATTATACGCTGCTTCTCTTTCATAATAACCTGGAGACAGGTAGGACACTGCAAACAATGCAAACCTCAATAGTACTATTAAACACATTAACTAATTTCTTCCTCGGGAAAAAGGGAAAAAAAAAAAGACAAGACATCAGCAAGTAACAAGCTGCTTAGATTTGTCGTATAGAGATGTCTCACTAGCTCAGAATCTTTAATTTTCCTGACACACAGTCTCTTTAAAGTTGCTTAGCTATGCAGCTGTTTCTGATCGTTGTACCTTATCTGCCCTTGCTGTTACAAAACACACCCTTTAAAACAGTAAGTTAAGAAAAATGGGAAATAATCAAGCTTTTAGGAAATTCTTTGTGTACTGGTCAGTTTATTTGTTACTGTCTGAGTTCAAGGTTCTATGAGCTTCCTTTAGGAGGGGTGGAATGCAAGAAAATTTGGGAGAAGATAAACAATGCATTTTAAAAGCTTTGGTGAAATAAAAAAATTCCTTTGTATTAAACTTTCAAGTAGTTTAGACCTGACACATGCCTTTCAAAACTCTTGCTGTGCTATTTCATAAAGTGCAAAATCAGATCACATTTACAAGAATATCACATTCCTCAGGAATTACATCCTGGCCAGTGATGGTGGCTGTTAACTTCTCTGTACCTCATCTTTGCTGCCAGTTCTCATCATCAGTAGGGAATTCACTGCACAAGTGCAACCACAAATGCTGAATGTGACTCAAACACAGCGCGGACACAATCCTTAGTACTTCCAAACAGAAGCAGTATTTAGCTCATCATTTTTTAGACAGAGTTAAGAAGCCCTGCACACATCACACTCCCAACCCCAAACAAGTCAATCCCTCACATCCCTGAATAAAGGCCCAAAAATCACAATGGAGAGTGAAATAAACCCGTTTTAATGAGCAAAAGCCACACTTCAGAGTTCTCAAGCACAAGATTTCACCATAAATTTCACCTGCCAACAGAGACAATGAAGTAACATGCACAATTGAAATCTGATTGCTTATAGACTGTAATATAACAGCTATACACTGTGTGCTAAGCCTCAGGATCCAATTATCTAAAGTAAAAACAGCTTACATGATGGATAAATTGGAAACTCAAGGATCAAAATCACCCATTAATTCAGTAGTATCTACTCTATGTCGCAGCATAAAATCATTACTATTCCACTTTATGTGTAAGCAGTAGTGTTTATCACGGAGTAGTGGGCATATTTAATACTTCTCTGCAGCACAGACCCAGGAAACCAATATGCCCTTTGCAATTAGTGCAGTGAGAAAGGAAGACCAGTTTCAATTCTGTGAGGTGACTATGCCCTCAATTTCAAAGACAAATAAATCTTCAAATTAGGAACACAAGCACTTAAATGGCTATTTAGAGAAAGATCACATCTGAAACCCTTTGACTGTCACATGTTGCTCATCTCTCAAACCCTTATAGACAAAGTGCTCCTCAAGTGACTCTTGACTCTGAAAAGAAACCATCACTAAAGTCCTTGGTAAAAACCCTTACTATTAGCGAAAATTGAGAGAAAGAGACGAAAATTAGTGAATAAGAGAAACTGCAAAGTAAGGCTGCAGCTTGTCTCACAAAAAGGAAAGGCAATGTTTATGAGTTTCAGGAGCTATCCACATATGCTTTCATGTCCAGGAAGCCTGAGCTCTAGGAAATGTTAAAAAACTAAATTATTAGCCTCACTTGCAAAGAGAAAGTGTCCAAAATCCATTACCTGGGGACAAAGATGGAGTTGTGAAGGAAGTTCTCGAAGACTTTCCGGTACTCTGCTTCCTCCTTCTCAGCTTGCTTTTCTGCCTCTGTCTTGGGACAAGCACAACAAGGTCCTTTTTCTCCCCCACAGCCCTCTGGCTTGGTGGGTTCAGTAGCTTCTTCTGTATCAATGGTCCCATCAGCATATCTTCGAATTGGGACTTTATCTTAATTAAAAAAAAAAAAAAAAAAGCGGCTTGTTTCTTTTCTCTCCAGATTATGAATACAGCAACAATCCATGTTTACCCATCCCCTTCTCCTCACTGTTTTTCACAAAAGAGTTGTGAAACAGGGCATAGGCTTCAGCTCTTGTAAATAAAGTGCACTGAAGTAAGAGTCGCAGGCGCTTCAACACAACCACGTTTATTTTCCTACCTTTGGAGCAGTAATTGTGTCTGTAAAGGTAACTGTCCTGAGGTTGCTGCTGCCATCGTACGATATAGTATGAGAGGTTGCCATTGGGAAGAGAGGGAGGATTCCATTTCACAATCAGTTGGGATGAGGAGTTGGATGCTGAAATAACATCCAAGGGAATGGATGGCACTGGAGGGGAAAAAAGAAGAAAAAAGAATAGGAAAGCATTTAAATCTAGAGCATTCTACAATGTATTTCAATGCAAGCTTTCGAAGTGAATCCCAATCCATTTCTATATTGCAAGAAGAAACACCATCCTATTTCAAAGAAGAGATTTCCTACTTAAGCCCCACTAACAACAGTTATTAAGGGTTCAACCGCAACCACCTACAGTCCCCATCTGAAGCTGCACTTAAATTTACCTTCACCAATGGAACAAAGTCTGAAATCCTAGCTCCAAAACACTCCCATAGTTTGCAATGAAAATAATGTCTGAAGAACTACAGAGTTTTAATTCAAATCTTAATGCTGCTTCCATAATTACTGAAGCTTTCCAGCATTATGCACATTGTCTGCACATAAATTCAATTTCTGTATTAACAGCAGAACTTGCATAATAATATAATAAGCATACCTGCAGCATTATCAATCTCTTACCCAAGAGCCCAAGATCTCACCTGCAGCGTTGGTTCGTATATATACGATTTCACTTTTTGCTCCATGAATATGATGATTTTCCATCATTGTGAGGGTAACAGCCTTGACATAAATGGCATATTGAGTCCAAGGTTTCAATCCCTGCAGTAGAATTCCAGGATTGTTCTCTTTGTTGGGTGGCAGGTCAACATCGACCATGTTCCAGCTATTGGAGCCACACGCATCTTGCCCATCATACTCTGTCACGTTTTTGAATGGTCTGAAATAAAAGAAAAAAATAGTACAAAATATTTATTTTATCCTAAAAATGATCATGTAAGAGTGCCTCACTTCAATGTTGCTCAATGAAACAAATAAAGCTTACTGGTTTTCCATAGCAGAATAAAACAGAATAGAATTGGTATTTATTTCCAAGCACTACAAAATTCAGAGTTGAGCTTCGGCTGCAGGTCTTACCTTCAGTCACTAGCAATAAGGCAAGGTTCTCCAAGAAAACACTAAATTTTTTTTTTTTTTAAATCCAGACCTGACAGTGAAATGCTTCAGATATATTTAGACTTTAGCTAAGCATATATGTAATGCAGCAACTCAGAACAGTTGTTGGTAGTGGCTGAGCTTTTTACCATGAAGAACCTAAGCTTCTGTGACTGGCCTTGACCAGTCCAACAGGCTTTTTTCACCCCTTTTATTTCCACACAATACAAACACACTTATATAGTCATATAGTTCTACTTTTCATAGGTTGCAACACTGACACAAGAGCATATAGAGTACTATTCTTGTTATTCATTACTATAGACTCTTCAGGACTAAATTTATTGCATCATAGGACACTGTGACAGTGATGCTGGATATTAACAGTTTGTGCTTCTGTGTCTCACAGCCTTGCTCCGTACATCATCACCAGCATTCTGAATCTCCCTGTCATACTTCCAAGCTACTTGTAGAGTTATTGGTGTGTTCATTTGCATTTTTTACTATTTTAAATCTGAGACACAACAAGGATGTGCAGTGGCAGAGACACCTCCCAAGAAATTAGGTTCTCTCCAGCAACTGCCCCACTCCTTGATTACCAAGAGATATTAATGCAGAAAACTATCAAAGCCAGATAATCTAAATAACCCCAAACCCTGAGCAGACAAGTCAGCAAGGTGACAGGGCAAACTCCTGACCTGTGATGTTCTCTAGTCAATACTATGACTAGAGAAGGAAAAGATCTCGGCAAACATGACATGACTTACGAAAAACTCCAAATTAGACCTCTGAGAACATCCAAGCCATCCATCTTTTTTTTTTGTTTTTTTTTTTAAATTTGAAACTTCATGATGGATTTGGAATCCATTTGGAGGTTTCAATCAAAACAATCCTCTTTTTACATAGGGCTTGTGCTCCACCATGAAAAGAATCTGAACAAAAGCAGGACTTGAGGATGAAATACATAAACTGGATGAGATATGTAAACTGCATGAAATAGGAACTACCCAAAGGACTTTGCTGACTAACTTGGCTCGCTAGTAAACCAAAAATCAGAATAGAATTGTCTATGATCTCTTGGACTGTCCCAATTAGTCTCTGACGACATCTACTTACGCTTCTTTGTAGTAAACAGTGAAGCTAATGAGATCTCTATAATCTGGAGGGCGATACCGTTCCCATGTTAGTTTAATCCGATTCTTGAGCGTAGTGTTGGAAACAAAATGCAAAATGTGGCTTTCACCTGCAATACAAAAAGACAAGACATGACAAGAGTTAGCACCACATCGTCTGTTACTTTTTGCTGTTTCTTAGGTATCCGTTTTAGCTCACTGGCCTTTCCAGTAGTGCCTGTGATACCACAGTATACCAACAGCCTTTGTCTGTGTAGAGCTTCCTATTTCATCCTACTACATTTGAGTGCTCAAGAGTAAGCAGTGATCTTGGCAATCATTTTAGAGTATGTTGGAGCTACTTGTTATGATTTTTTCTGAAGCAGATTTTCTTTTAATGCATCATCAGAAAGCTCTTTAAAACTACTTCAGACTCTCCCTGAGCGAGGAATGGAAGTCCTGTTTATTCACCGGACTGGTTTAGAAGCACTAAATTCATCATCCAACTCCAATGCACGTGGTAAAGCAGTAACCGGCCTCTGCGTTCTCGCCTTCCAGGACAACTTTCGACAATTTGTTTTTCTGAGGAATGGACAACATGGAAAGGACAGAGTATTTTACATTCCTATTCATGAGAGGCTGGACCAAGAACTCCAAAACTCAGTTCATATACTGCACAACCATTTGATGGCAGCAGCTTCCAGCTACTCTTCTGAACAGAGCTGGATGGAAGCCGGCAGCTTTGAAATGAATGGCTTCCCACTACCAACTCACTGAGCTTTCCAATCCAAAACAAAATAACATTTTAAAAACTTAATTCTTGGGTGAAGAAATTGTGTTCTGTCAACTGTGAGTTAAGTTTCTAATGTTCCATCGAAGCCTCTGAAAATAAAGAGGTTTTCACCCTCATGTACACTGGCACTATTAGTGCTATCTTTTCAAAGGCAGTTTAGCTTTTGTTGATTCTTTTCCCCTTCTCAGAGTCAGAAAGCTTTCTGTAATGGTTTTTAAAAAAAACAGGCAGCGGCTGGCACTAGCCTCAGTGGTAGTAAGGTCTGGCTGTGTGTCTGTAACTCCTCCAGGACTGCAAGCCTTTGCTCTATTGAATGTGCAAAGAATGGAGTGTGCTCACAACAAGGATCTATGCCATCTGCATTTATGCATCATGCCTAAAGAGACATTCAGCAGAGTATGTGTCCTAGTTTTGTAAACACCATCCAGAACAAGGGGACTTGACTTATACACAAGATCCATTTTAATCTACTCAGCTCCAAGAACACCACAAATAGACCAAAGAAAAATGCATTGTCAATTCTAAGAGTTTGAGTATGAGGTAAAATTTGTAAGCATTCTGTCATCTTGATTCCTAGATGAGAGATTGCTTTTAAATGTGTTGGTTACACCTGGGGACCTGATATGCTTGAAGCCAAACTGAAGAGGACTGAAGCCTGAAGCCAAAAAGAGGACTTTCCAATAACTTTGACCATTACAGAATCCAAAATTACATGCAGAGGCACTGAAGTTTAGGAATACTGTAGAACACTAAAAAGTGTTCTCAATTCAAAAGCAAATAATTTGAAAATAAAGCACAGAAAACTGAGTTTACAACATGCATTTGTAGCAACAAGGTACAATATTCGGCAGGAACAGAAAAGAAGCTTGAACACAACAGAAACAGTTTGTTCCGGTGCCTATGGAATTGTTATTCAGCTGACTCCTTAATATCAAGAAAGAGTAGATATCCAAGAGAGGAAAATACCTACAATGATGTACATTTGCAAAGGAAACAGAGAAACTGCTCCTCGTTGGATATACCAAACCAATAGATTTTATTTCTCATTTCCCAGGTATGTTCCTATTGTTATGTGATGCTACTGTCACAAAAAAGGGTATTTGGAAAGCAGTCATCTTCATCAAATGGTTTTTACAGATGAGATAGCGACTATGTAACCACATAATTTTCCAGGCATGCGAACATACTTTCACAACTATACTTTAAAAACTGAACAGCTAGAACAACTGAAAGCCTACTGTAATTTCTAAACTCTAAATATTGTAATGGTCAGCAATGTGGCAGTGTGTTGGCATTTTTTTTTTTTGTGACACTGTCCTATGCAGTTTGCTTCGAGAATTATTTTCTGTTTGTTTACTTACAAGAGGCTCTCTCCCCATTGTTCCTTGGATTTATGTCTCCTTTGCTCTGTCGTCCCTTGGTTCCTGAAACTTCCTCCATACGGTAAATCTCAGAAACACACAGTTTAGGATTAAAGGCAAAGTACATTTTCCCCTCCTTGATTGTCAAGTTGTGATGGTTCCAGTCCCATAGCTGCTGAAGATTGTGGTTGTCAAGAACATAGAAGGAATAATTCCTACAAGGATATTTTTGAAGGAAAAGTATTAGTGCAATTAATTCATAGCCAATTCCAACCAAGAATATCTTAATATAAGAAAACTTTAAAACACTAGGTTTCCTCTTATTACTTTAAATTAGTGTTCCACAGAGTAAATGATTGTCTTCTCTCCCACAGAGCAAGATTTCCCTGAACGCTCACGCTTTGGTCAGAGGGCAGGGAAATGACTAACACAGGATTCCAAGGCTGACACCACACCATGTAAAGCCCACTGCAACATGTGTTTTAGTAATTGTATAGAAGCTCTTATGAGGAATATAAATTCATGTCCTCTGAACAGCAGGTCTCTACACTGGATTTTCCATTTTGTGGCAACGGGGAAGCAATAACGCTACATACCTTATGGGAGGAAACGCATGGTGCAGTTCTGACAATAAAATACAATCGTGAACACAGCTGTCTTGCTTACGTTTACAAAAGCAACTGTAAGAGTTTGCATAGTGAGGTTTCCTTGCTTCTCTGTCTTAGTTTACCTCTTGGCCCAATAAAGATTTCCTACACTGTGCCAAGTACAGTTGCGCCTATACATCAAAACCTGACAGTAAACAGTTGCACTGACTGCACAGCACAGGATCCACACTTCAAAGCAGAGAACTAACAGCACAGGCAGCGGCATGTGCTGAGCCCATTCCCTAAGCACAGCAGTGGAACAACACGAACATCCTTTATTTCCACAGATATTAAATACACAGTTGTGTGTGTAAATCCTATTATATATTAAAAAGAAATTTCCCGTGCCACTTGATTGTGCTGAATTGGGGGAAATAAAAAAAAAACCAACACATGCAGCAGAAGCAAGATCATAGGCTCTACATCAGCAGCAAGACAATACCCACAAAGACACATTTTGGGATACAAGGGACAGGAATGCACAACTGGGAAATGAGTTCAAGGTCTGCGTAGCTGATGGACCTAAACCAAACCAACCCACCATGGCAGCATTTATTATACTTCTGTGGAAAGTCCCACCAACCTTAACTATATCAACACAAAATACATTAGTAACACAATGAAGCCTTGCAACCTCTGCAAGCCATTTGCATTAGCAAGCCCACGTCAACGTAGTTAAACTAGGCTTTCTACAAGTCCTCTTCACTACAGTCAGAGCTTCTGCAGGGTAACACAGCAGACAAACCAGGAGGCTCGTAAGAAGCTAACATACTACTTTATGGTTTTCCTTCAACTACTTCATTTGAAATTAATTTCTCCCTCACCCAACCGGAAGTGAAAACCATGCATCGTGGTTGCAACCTGCGCAGACCACAGTTGTGGTTTCTTGTAACATACCAAAATGCTGAGTGTATTGTCAGAGCAATGTGGAAGAGAAGCAATTTCTCCTATTTCCAACTAGTTTTCCCTAGTTATCCAGGACTTGATTGCTAATGAAGTCAATATATCTGGTACCACTTCAGAGGGATGCCAAGAAGAATGTGCTCAGTTGACAAGGGAGCACATACATGTTAGTTATTTAAATGCATCTTGCCAGGAGAGAACAAGGATGCTAAACTGCATGTGGGATTTGACAGACATCACCAAAACCTGTATTTATCTCAGACACCTGTTACAGATTACTAAAATCCCTGCAGCTCCCTGTGCACCGCTGAAAAGATGACACTCCACCATAATTAACCACGTGATTAAGTGATGGCTACTAAGCTTTTCAGGAAAGACCCAAAAAGCTGTACTCAGATTGAACAGAATAAACAGAGGTATAGCACCGCGACTACAGAAACGATCTTAAATATTTAGTAACAGCCTAGCCTGTCTCCTGCTCACAACTGTGGCAATTATGCTTTAGACACTACAGATAATTATTGTATTAAAGCAATGTGGCTAAACTTTCAAGAGGGTGAACGAGGCAAATCAAGCACACACTGGTGGCTTTACACAACTGCACAGCAACTGGGCCAGAGTTGGGAGTTACTGTGGCTCACCCAAAGCCGTCTGCACGAGTTTGAGCAGCCACCTGAGGCAAGGCAAACAGGTCCTAAGGGTTCATATATACACTGAAAATATAAATCAGCGGAAGTTATTCTAGCACCGTTCAAAGCACTGGAGAAACCACATTTGGAGGGCTATATACGGTTTCAGTCAGAGCAGAGATGCAGTGCTGCATGGCTTGAAAGGTGGAGCAGAGGGCAACCAGAGTGCACGTAGGGCTTAGGTTATAAATAAAGATTATATCAGACTTTGGCTCTAACAGCTGTGCAAAAAAATCAGGACACCAAGGAAGATAGAATGGAAAGAATAAAAGATTCACTGTAGGAAAACAAAGCACTGCCTGGAGACAGTAACTAAGGGTATGACTGGAGATTATGGCCTGAAGGACAGGCTAAAGCTCTGAACAGAAGTAGGAGGCACATCTGGTCCCAGGCTTGCCATAAAAAGCCTCAAGGCAACCTGCATAAAGCCATGAACACCCACAGGAGAGAATTCCCACAACATGATGTGTATCCCCAACTGCAGTGCACACACAGCCACTTAATTATTGACTACATACATTAAAAACCTGCTTCACACTGTATCTGCATGCAATGCTACATCTGTGCACTTTCACCCGTCGTAAAGCTGTGAGGCAGAACATGAGATCCAACCAAAAGGAGGTTGGGGTAATGAAAACATCTCAACAAGGTTTCCATCACCCTTTATCCCCCTCCATATTGTACAGGACACAGAAAGGGGTAATTGCCTGGTAAGTACACTGTTATTAAGAGAGCAATGCATAATCCATAAAGGCAAGTGACTTGGACCAAAAAGGGAATGAGAACTGGCAGGGGACTGTGAATGACAGCGGGGGATGAGCTGGCTACAGAAGACCAGACAGCAAGAGGTTTATGGCAGACTGACTACCCTGGGACAAGACGAGCAACCCTGCAGGATTTACAGAATAGAAGACGTTCATCTCTCGGTGCTACAATGACAAGACCAGATAACTGGGACATCAACCACTAAGAGGCAGGAGAAAAGGAAAACCCTTATTGCTTTACGTATGCAAAACATGCCACATGTTGGCTAGAAACCATCTATTAACATGGTGTATGTTCTACACCTGTATCAAAGTGTGACCCTGATCCCTGATGAGGGCCTGACAACAACCGAGTCAAACACATATAGCACACCACGACAACAAAGAACAATACAGAGGACAATACTGACAAAAACGCTCCATTTGATGGTCTTTCTTTGAATGGGTTCATTCTTCAGCATTTCTCTACAAGCCTGAAACTTTATCAAATTACCAAAACATTGCTAATGTTTTAATAATGCTGGTATATTCTTTTGCTTGTGTTTGCCCACCAGCAGTTCAAACAGAACCACTGAGGTGATTAACAGAATATCTGTCTCTAATAGATACTTACACACACCTTGCTAACATAAATTGTAATCAACTTAGAAACAGTTGATTTTGGCCAAGGATTGCATCTCCACAGGCAAATTCGTGGGGAGGAAACTAGGGGCTTTTACACTAACCCATGGATTTGGAAGCAAAGCATTTTAGTAAAGTTCAGTGTTTTCTTGTCCAGTTCGAAAAGGTAACCTGACGAGCTTCTTAAACCCGCACACAAGCCCAGCCTCACACCTCAGTGTACAAGCTCCCCAACTCACTTTTTGAAACTTCACTTACACACGGATGGCTGAGAAACAGTGTCTTTACAGAATCCCCTTAAACAAAAACAAAGCCGAGGAGCATTCCCCCATGGGAGCCTGCCACTGCAGACATGCTCACCACCCGTGTTTACCACCAGCCCGGAGGGCGTTATTCATTCCTAAAACACTCTCATACGCATGGTGACTTCTTTGTTGAAATGCTGTGGCTATTACAAGCCTTGCTGCTATCGTGCTGACTGTCTGAATGCACCATCATCTGACAATAATGATCCCAGGAAAACAAATGTAAAGTCTTCAGCGAGGAGCCGTATGACAGGTAGAGATCCTGTTCACCCCTTCCGACATGCCTGACAGCTACCGATGCCTCCGCTTCAAAATGATGTAGAGAACGGGGTGGGGGTTCGCTTTTGTAGAGACTGTCCCCAGTTTGCTGCAGGAGTTGAAACACAACATCAGCAGCTGGTTGGTGCCACAACAGCAACTATTCCTCAGTCATCATCTCCTCACTTGCTCCTGAAGACCACAAATTGCTCATTTTCCAGGTACCTAACATGGAGATGCTTTGAGAAGTGCTGTCCATGTGCCATCCATCAACACAGCAGCTGCAGTCGATGACAGCAACGGACAGGCAGCACTCCGGCAGAGGACAGAGGGCCCTGGCAGAGGGAACGCTCAACTAGGCATCAAAATCCTGCAGCAGACACAGAGACCTCTCCAGCACATCTCCATTTCAGTTTCCCCATTTGCAAAAACAGTTTTCTTTTCTTGCCATGGCAGCACGTTCACTACAGACGTGGTGTTCAAAAGAAGCAATGAATACTCTGAAAACAAAGTCAATTCCATCTAAACTTTCCATTTTCTGTGACAACCAAGCCAGGTACCAGCAACTGAATAAGGAAGAAAGAAATACTGAAGTACTGTTTTGTTAGTCCGGTTCAATAAGAAAAAACGGACGGTGGTGGTGGGGTCAGTTGTGTAATGAACAACTATCATAAGGGTTCTTAAGTTAAGCTCCCTCTCGCCCCCCAAGGCAACGCTGGCATAAACGGCTATCGTTCCAGTAGCCCAGTACTTCCCAGGTTAAGGCCCCACTCCCCGTTGTTCATAACTCTGCCGAAGTAATTGTTCAAGCTCAGTTCTTCCTTGACAGGTGCCTACTTCCATCTAAGTATTTTTGGAAATGTCATTTAGACTGTGGTAATGCCTAAATTATGCTAGGCGTTTTCCAAGCAAAGAGACTGCCCCTGACCCCAAGTATGCAACTGCTGTGATTTCCTAGCATGGGTGAATTTTAGCACAAGTACCTCTTAGCTATATAGATCTGTTTTACCTCTCCCACTCAGCCCCATTTTCCTCTTCAAAGCTGCACCTATTCACTTCTCTATTTGGGAATCTGATTTAACAACCTGCCATTTTCCTTCGTATCAGCTCTGCTTGCTTACATACAAGGTACCATAAACATAATTACTACTTGAAACACAAAGTTAAACTCAAATTTGAAGAGAGCAAGGTAGAGAAGGGGAGAGAAGAAAAGACAAATCGATAATTGGAGTATCTGTGAGAGCACACCACATCATAAGTGGGCTGAATGAGCCTTGTGCTCAGCAAAGTGACAAGCCTCTAGGATTTGCAATTAGAAACATGCTTTTCCGCAGAGCCAGTGTTCCTACTGAAAAAGACAGTGTGCTTTCAAGTGTGGGATGAAGAGCTGCCCTTTAACTTGCTCTGTCAGATGGTGGAATTTTAAGAATTTAAGGCTGACCAAAGACTAGCCTGAGAGAAAGAGGGAGGTTGTGAAGAATCCCTCATGCAGTAACTTTATCCTGTCGGGGCAGATAAATCAGACACAAGCAACCTTTCCCATGACCCTCCTACCACCTTTTCTTATATGATTTCCCAAAATTATTTGTTACTGAGGGAGACTTATTTCTCCCAGAGAACACTGGTTTAAACTTGAGATGACTACATGATTCAGAAGGAGAAAGAGCAAGGCCATTTGCTGAAGGACCATCACCACACCTCAGCACTGCGAGTTCTGCAGAGATAAAAACTTTTTTCTCGACTATCTCTTACCATCATAGGAAAAGTGGAGTTATACAGAGCAAAAAGGATCACTCATTGTGTAATTATAGAAGCAATATAACCCACAGCAAACATTTCAAGGGATCAGCTTCACTTTTCCTGCTCCATGGGTCATTCATTTAATGTTAGCATTGCAAGGAGTTGCAAACAATTGCAGCTTGCAATCTATTTCATACTAGCTGGGTCACTTCTAGTTGCATTCCCCAGGCTTCCTTTCAGCTGACATTCTCCATAAAACTCTGCTAAAAGCCAACAGTAAAGAATTGCAAGGAAATCCAACCGTTTCTGAAGACGCTCTTTTCTCAAATAGAGCAAAAAGAACAAAGACACTTTATCAATGTAAAGAATCTTCCTAGAAAAACCTAAGTGAAAAGAAGCAAAGTTACCATAAAAATACGTTCAATATACTCAATTTAATATGCTGATTTAGATAGCAATCCAAATGAGTGATGACTGTGCAATGGTGTTCATTAGGAGAAAAATGCTGCGTATTAGTGGAAGACACAGTTCTATAAATGGTACGTGATTTTTTATTAGGAGACCTATTCTCTGCCACTTTCTATTGAAGTGAAATTGCATCTACAAGTATCTGAACACTTACCCATCCACCTGTTCCTCTCCCAGAATATACCGCAGGTTCTTCAAGAAAGACAGGGAGACTAATGCATGGGAATGACGAATCTTCACATACCCTGTTACTGTTTCAATCAGACCCATAAAATTCTCCAGTTCTGAGGCGATGTTATCTATGGTAAGAAAAATGTAATTTTATTATTGCAGAATTCATAGCTTTAACTGCTGTATCTGCTTAATGCAGTATTAGCTCAGGAAAAGAAAATGTTTGTATTTGTTGCTTTTGAAAACAAGAGACACTGGTATTCCTCCGCCAGTAACAGTTGCCTGTGTGGGCAGATGGTTGAAGGGCAAAATAAAGCCACAGAGCAACAGTGGAAAACCAGTCTTCCTTTTCCATGCTGGTATACCTACTTTTTCCATGGACACTGCACTCTGAAGCCAGAACCAAATGCTGAGCCAGCATTCTGGCAGGGATGAAAAGACCCTTGTGTAAATGTACGCATCCATGAGACTGGAATTGCTCTTCAGCTACAGAGCAAAGCTCACGCAGAAAGCTCCATTAGAAAACAAAGAATGAGACTGAAGATGAAGAGGTGGAGGTATGCTATTAGTCTTCTCTGGGGCATAAAGCATTGCTTTCAGTGGCCTAAAAAAGCTTTGGCTACAAAACTGAGAACTCTTGATGAAAGGGCAAAGAGAAAACCATAAGGATGGCCTCATGCCATGCAGCGTGTTCCATATAGCTTGCTAAAGCTTATTTTCTATAATAAATTATTAAAACAACTGCAGAGCAAACTCTTCTCTTCAATACTGCCACCTCCCTAGGAACTGTACCATCCCTGCCTAGGTCTGCAACACCCCATCCTTCACAAGGCTCAAGCTTTGCTGTCCTTCCCTCCAGCAATCCCTAGCCCATGCCCATTGCCTGGTGTCATTATCCTGCAAACTTACACTGCAGTTATGAGGGGAAGTTTTCAAGCACTCAGGATGCGAGAAGCTGCTACGGGGTATGTTTGCTGCCATAAACAAACCGAAGTCCTAACAGATGGCTGGGAAGCCCTACTACCGAGTCTCAGTGGTTGGCTCCCATACCAAATAAGCTGGGAGGATGCAGAGGCTCTTCAGCACTCTAAGATAATACTTAAAAAAATAAAAAAACCCTCACTTGCCCCAGGTAACTGGAACATCTCCCAGAAGGGAAGATTGTACCTGTAGCAGTGGGACCACGACTTAAATAATCCAAATGCTGCTGTTTCTAAGCCCTGAAGTTTTCATTCAGCAGGAGGAAGGAAATCAAGTATCTCTCAATCTTTCAAGCTTATTCATGAAACCAAAAGGGACCTTCCATAGGGAGCTACATTTCCAATAAAAACTAACAGTGATTTTTACTGTGCTTTTAAGAGCTCATCAACTGTCAACACTTCCCTGGCTGATGAATCACTGCTCTGACAAATTTCATCCAGAGCTTGTTCAAGACATGCAACAAAGGTGGCCAGCTCACTAATGATGACCATCCAGAGGCACAGTGCTAGGCTTTATATGAGCTCTCAGCACTCTGGATTCCATGTTTTAGCAAGACACCACACCTTGCCTTAATAAGTGAGGATATGCAATCTTACAGTGCCAAGCCTTACTTGCAGACAAGTTATTTACCTAGCTACATGCAAGGATTTTTGACTTTTCCACCTTCTTGGGCCTTTATTATTCCTTTGGGACTACTGTTCATCTCACTGCCTAATCCTGGTTCCCTGTCCTGCCAATAAAGCTAACAAAAATACCAGCTTTCACTGCCTTCTAACTTGGTAGCTGAATAGCTATTCCATCCACATGTTGGAGAATGGGTGCCACAGTGGGCCAAATCAAACAGCAGCACTGCTATGGGACTGGTAAGCAAACAGTTTGCTGAGTTTTTAAATGTCCTTATCGTTATGCTGACAGACAAAAGGAAAAATATTAAAAGCAGCTTTATCAGAGGTTCATAAAGAGAGGGCAACCACTTACTTCCACGACGGATGTTAATCAGCAGATTTCCCTTGAGAATTGTGCATCCCTGCAACATTTGTGCTGACGTGACAGAGTCAATGGTCTTTGTTTTCCCATCCTCACAAATTTTGGGGCAAGGCCCCTCACAAGGACTGCAGAACATGCTGTTAGGAAAGAAAGGGAGACTGAAAACAAGCAACGATACACAACTCAGAATCTGAAGACAAATCCTTCAAGCTAGAGAGCTGCAGCTAACTTGGCACACTTGCCCGCTGGACTCCAGAGAGGCTGGACTATTGTACCTCCCACTCACAGCAACACGAGAGTGAATGAATGGACCCATACCTGCTGTCTGCCAGCTTCTGAAAGGCTTTGTGGTCCTTCCAAAGTCGAAGGCACTTCAGGTAAAACCCAGTGCCCTTGCATTTGTGCATTTACTCTAACTTAATTATACCAAGAAAGACCACCCTTCTTATTTATGCCGACAGCCTCGGAGTACTGTGAAGTTTCACGCTAATCCAGGCCCAACCTGCAAAAACAGGCCAGCCAGGAACTGGAAATAGGAAAATACTGTTCAAGTTCTTATGAAGTTGCCTGTCTCCATGCCCTTAGACTAACATTTGAAGCTCAGGACCAGGGAATTCCATGCTCCCGGCCATTTTAACTCAGGAAAGACAACTGTGGGAGCATACAGTCATGAATGACATGGAGAAAGGGAGCAGGGAATTAGTCACTACTTCTTATAGCTTAAGAGGTACTAAAGCACCAACTTTGAGCAAACAGAAGGATGCATCTTGATGCAAGGAAAAAGTAATTTGCAACAGGAACTGGGAGAGACAGGCCAGAAGTCTAAGCGGGTTCAAAATGCATTACACAGATGGAAAGGGAACAAGTCCACCAGTGACTATAAAACACCAAGACAGACACAGCCCCGAACTCAGAGAAATCCGATTGCCAGAAGCTGGGAGGAAACACTGAAGCATAGGCTCACCTCTCCTCCTTCTTGCGCTCACAAGCATTCCTAAGTGGTTTTTAGTGGCCAAACTCAAGGAACAAGAACTCAGGCCAGCCTGGCCTTTGGCTACAGCAGCTTTTTAAAGGCTCCATGTTATACTGTCTGTATATTCATCTCAAAATTGAACTTCATGTGTGCACAAAACATGCCTTCTGATCACTTCTCCTGGTAAATGTCTTTCCCAATTCAAGGTCATTTTTATTTTTGCATTTATTCCAGCACTTTCCTTCATATTTAATTATTACTTACTCCATCTTATCACTTTAGAGGGGAGAAATGAAAAAGATAACAACAAATCCAGCCTGTAAGACAAAGGCTTCTTAAGACAACACTGATGCACATGGACTTACCATTTATCCTTTTTAAAAGAAATGGAACCCACTTTCTTCTGAGGCTTAAAGAAACACGTAAATTGATAATAACAGCTTTTCATGCATAAACGATAAAAGAAAGAAGCTTCCTTTTCTTAGTAGTAAGCTCCTATTTCAACAGCCTGCACTGTAACATGCCACAAACTGCTAAAAGCCGCAGACACAAGCAAGAGGCATTCAACAAAACGTACAGAGAATGCTGGAAATCCTTTCCATTTGCAACTATTTTTTTAACACCATCTCTGGGGAGCAAAACATTCACTAGCCTTGAGTTACAGCTCCTTTCAATCTTTGCAGCAGAGCACAACACAGAGATAAGATAGGATGGCCATGCACTTCAGTGTAAGTGGTTCAAACAGCTGGTACTACAAGCTCAAGTAGATAACAAAAGAAACATTTCTCAGGTGAGTATCTGGATTCGAGCAAAGGCAGTGTTAAGTTGGTTACATCCAAATGCCAACCAGAGACTGTCTTATTATTTGATTGAAGACAGGCATGCAGACACACAACTGGTACAGGTATCATCACAACCACCTTTCCAAAAAACTCAACATCCTACAACGACATCTTTTTAGCATAGTACTGAAGCACTACAAAATTTTAGCACCCTGACTGTCCTTTACTCAAAGTCTGTGACTTCCAAGGGTCAGTAGGCAACTAAGACTGCTTGCTTAAACCACTGGAAAAATAAGAAAATCATAAGCATGCATCACTCCAACTGTCAGAATTAAGTAACAGCAGGTGAGCGATATTTTTGCATGAAATTATTCTGTGTAATATCGTCAGCTGCTGCGTTATTTTTATCACCATCTACATGATTGCTCCCTTCTAAAACATCATGGTTATCTTCTGGAAACAGTGAAAAAAGGGAAATAAAATTAAATACACTAAAGAATACATGTGTCTAAAATGCAAGCACACATAAAGCAAATAATACGCAAAGCAAGATAACTCCTACGGTTTGTTCTGTGTGATAGTGGTCATCAGCCAAGCTCCAACCTTGTGTTCCTGGACTTTCTCTTTCATTTTGTTATTGCCTACTTGGAAGACCTGGTTCTGCATTGTAGTGACTTCCTCAAGTCCTTCAGAGCATCAGTGTCAAGTGACAACGCACAAGACCACACACAATCAGACCTTTCAATGGTGAATTCATCTAAGCAAGCCTTTACCAGGAAGTCATGCAACTCCCCTTCGTACATTCTTATTTCTATCTAATGTAATTTGCATCACAGCTGCCACAGAATAGAGGGTGGAAAACTCAAACACGGCAACTCCGATGGACTTTCCACAAGCTGCATTACCTTTGGCTCCCGTTGCGTATGAATCCAGAGGGGCATTCTGCCATGCACTCATCGTTGTGAATCACAAACCTCTCATATTCACTTGTTTCGGTGGCAGGGACTTTGGAGCAAAACTCTTTAGTCACGCAGCGCCAGCCCTCGAACTTGTAGGTGTTGGGAGGGCAGGTGGGCATGCAGACTCCTTCGTAGTAGTAATTGCGGCAGGCCACGCAAGCGGTGTTGTTGTCAGGTGCTGTACAGCTACCCAAGCATTCAGGATGGCAACACTCATTTTGGTCTGTACAGGCTCGCTTGCCACACGAGCTGGGGCACACTGCAAGACAAAAAGCAAGGTAGCATGAACAAGAGCTATTAAATAAAGTGAATGGCATTAAAGGAAAAACCTTGATCCATACAACTCGATGCTTTCATTCCCTGGGATCTAGAGTACCTCAGCAAAAGAACGAACTCCTGTAAAACTGACAAATTAAATTCTGTTCTTCTGTTTTAGTTGCCTGGAAATGTCTTCTTCTCAGATCAAATTTATAACATGAGCCAATAAAATAATAAGGAAAACTGCTGAAAGCAAGATCAGCATAAGGATAATGGAAACAGGCAAGTACTGGAACCTACTCCATAGCCCTAGTATTATGGTTAGTTTGTTGGGTTTTTTTTAAGTGCTGACTTATTGTCTTTCTAAGCATTTCTTGTCTTTCCTATTTGTACTTCAAATTGGTCTTTTACTGGCAAGAAAACAAGCTTCCTTTAAACAACTTAATTACACTTGTACAACAAAGCACTGCTATACTGTAGCACACATGGTTAGGTTGACCCCAGTGTAGCATCCCAATGATGCTTATGTATGCAAAATGAGGTCTAATAAAGTACAGATGGTACACATCAAATACTGTGGCACCATGGAGCTACTATTTCCCCCTGAAGAGCGTAACAGAATTCTGCCTTATCCCCAAATTCTGGGTTCAGAGAACAAAATATGAAAGGGAGAAAAAAAATGGGGTGCAAATTTATGGAGACATTCATTTTTACATGACAGCATTTCAGCTCGGAAGACACAAAGAAAGAGCAGAATTGTCTGCAGACAAGCTCACCACTGTTAGATCAAAAGAAGTGGCAGCATTATATTTATGTAACAACAACATTTTGATTACAGCGTTGTATGGCCTTTTAGCCATGCGAGTTGTGTGCCAGAGGCTCTGTAAACAAACGCAGATAGGAAATCTGGTTTGCATTAAGTAACTGTTTTCCACTTTCTAACTTAGCTAAAACACAGTACCAATAATAACAGCATAAAACAAAATTTCAGTAGTACAACTACAGCGAGATCCAAGCAAAGCACCACAAGATATTTAAACTGAGCGAGTTGAGCAAAAAGCATACAACCGGCAAAGAAGTTAATGTCCCTAAATGAACATGGAAGCAGCAGAGCCCAGCCTGTAGAGAAAGACAATGTTTATGAAACGGTTCCACAAAAAGTTCCACATTGCAATTTGTCTTTCAGTTTGCAGCTACAGTGTTGTTTTTGTGCAGGACTGAACACCCTAAAGTCTTGACCCCTCATCTTCCCATAACAAGGTCTAGGCTTTCCAGTACGTTTTTACAATGCTGAGCAGTGCACCACAATCATGACACAGGACCAAAAGCACAACAGGGCTATTAACCAGTAATTAAAAAAAAAAAAAGAAAAAGAAAAAAAGAAATACTGTTCATAGCTCTGCATCAGGATCTAGACAGCTTATGTCAAGTTTTGGTTACAAGAAGCCATTTTCTGCCAGCTTTAAGGTAGCATCCAGCTTAAAAAGGGCTTGCAATGCTGCCATCAGAGAACTTTGCATTTCTTATCAAAATGGTTCTATATTGATCTTGCTTAATTTTATTAACTTTTTTTTTTTAAGCCCTGAAAACTTGGCAAGTTTAAGCATTTGGGTTCAAAGCTGGGCTCTCCTCATACAATTAAGGCTAAGAAAAGTTTTGTGGAGTTAATTCCACCTGCAGGTACTTCCCAAGCAACCTGACAGCCTTCGCAGTATCTCTCCTGTATTAGCAGGCAGACCTGCTTACAGCATCTGACAGTGCTATTAGTGGCACGTATGTAGCCACGTGCCACCAACACAAGAAGCTGGCATTAAAGACAGCTCAGATAGTCCGAGCTGAATGCAGGTGTACTGCACGGGAAGGTACTGTTCAGGTGCCCAAGAGCTCGTCTGCTCTTCCAGTTAAGACAAGAGACGCTACTTCACACTGCAGCCCTTTCCTTGCCCATATCACTATTCTAACCCAACAGCGGTGCTGGTACCACCACTGCTCCATACCTGTACGCTCATTTTTTTCAGAGTGAAAGGAGGCAGAGAAGTAGAAGGGGGGGGTGGAGGGGGCAGACCATGAGAACAGGGAGATGGGAGGATGAGGACGGCCGATGCCTGCCCAAGGAGCACAAATATCACATGCAGGCCAAGTTAAGAAAATTTTTGTAGAGCCAATTACTTTTAAGACCACTGAGAGCAGGAATACAGAGGAAATCACTGCTAAATAATGCATCGTATAAAGATGCCGTTTGGGTTTTTTTTCTTGAAAAGGGAAAAAACCGTACACACCAAACCCTTACACAAAAATAAGTACATAGGTGCATTTTTTGTTGTCGTTGTTGGTAACCCGCAAGGAGTAAATTCTGCCCAGACACCACATTAGTAAGGCATCATAAATGGCCTCTCGCCTTAAGGTATACAGTACTACTTGCATTTGCGACTACTAAGGGATTAAAAAAATAGTTAAAAAAAAATCAGCGTGTCTTGCTAGCAGATGGACTGCTGTTCTGAGTGGGTGCCAGAACTCAGATTTTCTGTGGTAGCTACATTTCCAGTTCAAAGCCCTACTAAGAAAAAAAACCACCTCCACACACCCCCCATGCCTCCACAAGGTTCATTACTAGAAGTATTGATTAACATCATTTTTTTGTTTTCATCTAGACAACTTGCTAAAAAACAAATGCTGCTACATTAAGTATTCAGCTAAATATAGCAGAAAAAGATCGAGTTTATTTCATCCTTGGGAAAGACTTTTATATTCCCTTAATGCTTCTGCCATTCATGAACAGTCTGCGATATAAATAGGATTCCCTGCATCTCCTGGTAAATCTGCTGACTCTCGTCTACAGAAATATAAATTGAAGCACAGAAGGATATACAAGTTCACATGAAAAAGGCAATCAGCGAAACAGGTTTTCAAACTATAGTAATATTTTAATCACAACCATTTTAACAACAAGTCTTGAAAACTTTTTAAAGATAATTTTTTAAAAGCTCAGCAACCTTGCTTTTTTTCTCAGTCCTATTTTTTGCTTTTTCTTGCTAACGTTGGCATGGTTTTTCAGGCTGGAGACAATACGAGTATCCTGTTTCTTTTAAGATGCAGAACAAGAACTTGTGTGTGTGTGTAGGATATATTATGAGCAACAAAAAGTCTTATCCACTCTTCATGCCAGTTCCCTCAGATATCCCCCTTATAAAAATCTTACTAAACAATACTGGCTGGCCTTACAATCCAGGCCCATCTATCCTCTCCCCTGCCTCCCCAAACTGTGCTGCTTGGGCTGCTAGATTTGTACCAAAACATTTAAAATGCAGGTTCCAAAATATTTTTGCCAAAAAACCCCTGAAATGTGCTCGGTAACTTGTTGACTTTAGTCTGCAAGAACATTAGAGACACAAACATAAGCAAATAGTGAGCTGACATTTGGGGACAGAATTTATCAGCCAGGTACAACAGTGCCTCGGATCATGAAAGCTGATGAATGTATTAAAAAAAAAAAAACCAACCAACAAAAAAAGGAAACCACACAAAACCGAACCACCAAACAAATCCTTGCTGACAAGCACAAGGGCAAAAAAAGCTTAACTGTCATCACGTGGAGCTACCGAAGTTGTGGAAAATTTCAGAGACCTTGGAGGGCAGCCATGCAAGAAGGATGTCAAAGCAAGACCTGGAGAAGGGCAGACCCTTAAGCAGCTTCATGACTTTATGAAGAGATGATGAAGGCTTGACTAGACCAGAGTGTCTATTTACATCTAGGGAGTGAAAGTACTAAATAATTGTCAGGTCTTGAGAGGAGAACATTACAGGAGTACAGGAGTCATAGATCAAATTTACTGGAGCAAAACCAACAGCAGTAGTTTCTTTGACCATCCATACTTCACCTTCTCTCTGATTTCTTCAAATGAGAAGCTTTCCTTGTCAACAGAACTCAGATTTTCCAAATACTATTAAGATACTATGATAATTGACAAAAAAAAAGGCAAAATAATGAATTTCAAGATGCCCATTTACTGAGCAAATCAGATTCAGACTTGACATAGGAAGACTTGACAAAAAGGAAATACTTGAAAGCTAAATGCACCAATCTTAAAAACATGAAGAGCTCCAAGAGAATCTGACTCAGAGACTCGTTATTCTCAATTAAAATCCCCAAGATGCTAAACCAAAATTGCAAACACAAAGCAAGGTTGGGAAATCCTCAAACACAACTCTCCAAACAAAGCAAGAAACAAAGATCTCTCCGTATTAAGGCAGTTCCTTTTTGGATAGCCTCATGCTAAGGAGGCGGTAGTAAGTTTGTCTGACATCTAATACCTCCTGCTATTTGAAGCACGCACGAAGCTAACGCTCGCTGCAAACACTCTGCGCTGACATCATGGCTATTGTACAGTTTGGACAGACACAGTGTTCTTATCATCTCCAAGACGCCACGACTTCAGCAATATTGAAACAGAAAAATCAGGTGAATAAACAATCAGTCACAGGGAGTGAAAATGCAGCCAGAAGAGGAAGACTTCTGGCAAGCTGAGGCACTGGCCTCTGCCAAGGATGGCACCGTGCCAGTCACATGCGGGCAAGCAAAAGGTTGCCAAGTGTGGGGTAATTTTTATTTTTTTTAAGATTCTTTCTGTCCTTGCAAAACGATATTCGATCATTCCTTTTTTATATTGTTTCTGCGTTTTTAGAGCATCCTTCATGTGAAATAATGTTTCAGAAAGAAAAGAGGAAAAAAGCCTAGTTTTGATCAGAAACTTGAGGAGGAAGTGTTTTCTCCTAGCCAACTACTGAAAAAATTAGCTAATTTTACCCACAAAGACAGAAAAAAAATGGTAATTTTTGGAACGTTAATCCCTCTACATGAGAGAATTTTTAAAATATCACAATGTAATGGTCTAAACTTTGATATGGTCTTTCAAACATCAGACTTCAAATGCTCAAGCAGCCTATACAAGACCTCATTTCTTTTGCCCTGTATACCGTAAGAATAGAAAGACCGGAGAGACATTACTCAGAAAATCCAGTTCCAGTGATTCACGGCTAGGGCTGGCATCAAGTAACTACAGAATAAAGGCTGCAATAAGGAAATACCCATATTAAATACATGCAGTAACGTGTTCCAATCACAGAAATATGGGTACAAGTCATCTCCAAAGAACTGAAGCGGCCACTTAGAGCAGCTGTATAAAACCTTTACACTGCTACACAAACAGATACTAGCACCGCATTAGCAATGGTGTGGGTTTTGTATTTTCGGTTCTCCCCCAGCACTCCAAAACTGCTTATTTCACATTCAGTGAAAAAATCCTGAAGGAAAAAGCAACTGCCATATTGAACTACTTTCTAGTAGTTAAGGCATAAAGTGTGGCAGATTTTGAACTTAACTGCCAGATCTCAAAGGTTCAGTTCAACTCAGCACTGATCCTAGGACTTGAAAGTGATCATCTCCTTCCTCTTCAAGCCTCTAGGATATACATGATCATCCCCACCAGTAAAGTATGTGGATAGGTCTGTACAAACTTATACCAAGAAGCAAGAAGAGGGCATTAAGTCTACAGGCTGCAAGCAACGGCTGACTCGAGACCATTTCACTAGTCATGTGTTTCCATGTTTACATCCTAGTCATCACCAGCCCATTTTTATCTGGCAGACCTTTCCAAGGATCTTGAAATTATTCCAAAGTTGTTCTGTGAATTATTTTCTTCCGACTATACAAATCCAGATGAAGTTTAACTACATCTGGTCAGATTCCACACAAAGATTTTTTCTTCTTGGTATTTCAGTTTGTCACAGATGCTGTGCGCCATATCCCCTAAGAGAAGGAGCAGGTGTGACAAAGCATCCAGAACCTCAAATGACTTCAAAGGATTTGCCCAACCTGACATCAGCCCACTAATTGCTCAATCTTTAACCATATGAAATAAGAAATCTACTCTTACATCCCCTTCCTCAGGGTTTTATGGTTGAAAAACAGTACCATGACGAATGCTTGTACAACCAGTTGTGCAGCAGTTGGGTCCAACTGCTCAGCTGAAGCACCTTTAGATGATTCTAGAGCAAAGGAAGTGCAAGAAAGGAGTGGAGACAGGTTAGCAGAAGAAAGCCCAGAACCACACGGAGACTCTCACATACCACCAGATGCAGTAAGGTCTACGAAAGAGAGAGGAAATATTCATCATTCAAGGAAACAAACACTTTGCTAGAACACATTGTTGTAGTGAGGTACTTGATGCCTTCTAGTTTTACGGTTTTTTTACTTCAACATAAGTATTCTCCCTTCCTCTCACAACAGTTTTAGTACCTAGAGCATTTCAGACTAGCACATGCATCAACGCAGCTCCAAGGAGCCAGAGGCCCACAGCATGGTTTGTAATCCCTCAAAAACACAAACACCTCAGCTCAACGTACCCATAGCTCTCCTTCCCACCTGAACAGAACAGAGCAGCCTATTACAAATTACAATGAAAACAACCCAAAGCACGTTTCAGTTGGATACACTGGAGTTTGATGACCCCACCACCACCTCTTTTGGCCATCTATCATTAATTCTTTACCCTAGAAGTTACCTCAGAACAGCTCCCAGGCTTCCCAGTTGTGATACATAACATGTCTTAAATCCATTTTATTTGGAATGTCTAGAGAACTCGGGGACACTATTTGGCACTGTAAAACCTCCCGTTTCTTCAGGTTTTCTCCAAGTGAAGCAATCAACCCTGCTAAAAGCTCCAGCAGCGTTACAGCTACTCACGTCACACCAAAATTAGAGCAAATGGAAACCCAAGTGAAGAAAACAACCACCTTAGACCACAGTTGACAGAAACTGAGAGATAGTACAGTTACTCCATTTGCTGCTAAGTGCGTAATACTAACGACAGGAAGGTGCAAATAAACACGACTTATTGACAAACTCAGGCAGCATGAACTGCATTCTCTTTAAAAACAGTTTATGTTGCCCAGCACAACCCAGACTGGCATCACTGCAGCTGGCACTTGAGAGAAAGAGGAAAAAAACAAGTCCATTTTGTCCCTTCCACGCCAGTATGAATTCAGTACATAAACAAACCCAACTGAGGCATATACACAAGCATCTATCAGGCATTCAGGCCAGTTTTACTCCATCTTCAACATTAGGTAAACAAATTGGTTTGGAATGTTTTACCATCAGTGCTGCACTGTTCTAGAAACGTTTTCTCTACAAAAAGGGAAATTTCCCACTGGAAGATGCAAATCAGAACAGTAAGGCCGATGCCAATGAGGATGAAAGCAGGCGAGCGAGGGTCACCCAGCAGCGGTGAAAGCTGCTCCCCGCGTGCTGCGATCACCCAGCACGCGCGCTCACAAATCTGTTCACATTTCTAAAGGGGCAACTGAAGTTCCTGAACTCTTCAGTAACACGTAAGGAAAGGAAGGGGCTGCTGCAGAACAGCTCTGAAGCAAATTGTTTTTCTTTTCACTCCAGATTATGAGCAATCTACTGCTGGTTGTTGCTTAGAGCAAGATTTAATCTGCCTGTCTTCCAAATGCTGCAAGTGTAAGGCAATAAGCTTTACAGGATTTAATTAATATACTGCAAGCAAGGAGTGCTGGTCAGTCATCTCCTGGCAAAACCCCAGCTGGAGGAAGAATACTATTCACATTCCACATTTATTCTAAAGGAGGAAGACAGTTTGATCGCATTATCACACTGGCCTAAATTATGTAGTTCTCTTAATGCTGAAGGATAATGGCAGTTTAATCTTGGGGGGGAAAAAAAAAAAAAAATCACTGGTTTGGAGGGATTCAACTCCTGCTTCATTTGGAATGCCCTTCGCATTTATGCATTAAGCCCATCAACAGGCTTAACCATTCTGGCATAAGCAATGAAACATAATGCTCGTCTTAGAGGCAGCCATCAACACTGCTCCAGTCAAAGGCTAATTACCCTAAAAATGAAACAAGATGGGAAAAAAAAGGCTTCAGTAAAACTGATGTTTAAAATACACACAGTAGGCCAAGCTTAGAAAGTTTTGCCCATCTCCAACTCGGATTCCTGTATTAACAACAAATAACAAAATCTGTTGAGTTTTAACCATCAAAAAGATTAAAACTCAAGGGAGCAGCCAGAAAGTGCAAGAACATTCAAAGTGTTGTACCACATAACAAAGTTTTTCAAGCTATTCACCTGCTAGTGAGATAGCCCACTAAAAACAGGCTTAAGATCTAGATATTTAGGAACCTGAGAAAAGAGAAGAATTATAATGGAAGGGCAAAACGAGATGCAAGAATATTAATGGTTTGGGAAGTTACAGACACCTGGCTGCATTTGTTTTAAATTACAAACTAGAAGCCTGGGAGTACGTCATCACTTACAATATTTGCACATTGCAAGTGAAGGCATCCTGTTAAGAGCCTCAAACAATATTAAGGCAATTACGTTCAAAACAACTAAACAAAGTATTTCCTTCACGACTTCCAGAAATACAAGGGAGTGTAAGCAAATGTGACAGCAACTGAAGGTTGTGCTTTTGAGATCCACAACAAACAAAAGCTGAGCACTTTCCTTGGTTTTAATCATCATGGAATATTTTTTTTCATTCTAAATGTTTCCTCTCTTGTAACACAGGGGGAGTACAGAGGTGCCAGAGTCTGTACGACCCAAAAGCAGACTGGAAGATAGCGCATTAATCCATCTCTTAATGCATTTTAACAAATCTACAGGCAACATGGACAGCTGGAAGGCTACAATTGACTTGAAATCTGTATTAAAATTTGTTTCTTCTCATACACCACAACTGTCAATGGGAGCATTTCAGAGGGAAGAGGAAAGATGTTGAGTATCTTAATACAAATTGCTTTCATAGCCTGTAAATCACCCTGAGTTGTCTGGACGTGAACTTTTAACTCCATCCTACATGGTTTGATCTCCAAAGAACAAAACTGCTGCGACAATTGCCTATTGGCTTGCGGGTTACTGAACAACTCTACTTGCTGCTAGAAAAGACTGAGCCAGGTTGCAGAGCCTGCTTTGAGAAGCGCAAGGATGCTCCGGACCTGCAGGGCCACCGGACATTGCCGTGACCCCAAAGGAAGCCCCAAGCAAACCATTACAAGTTCAGTGGCTCTGAATCCCCATAGCTGGCTCAAGCCAAGCAAAAGGACTGAAACACCTGAAATTTAGAAGACACTGGAAAAAAGTGACTTGGGTGAGTGAGGGGTACTAATGGGAACTGCATATGGGTTTTCTCAGTGATTTCTTCTAACCTAAGTGGAGGATGACATTATGTCATCCAGCCTGCACTTAGTATACTATCTTTAAAAACACCATCCATCATGGGACGGAACTATTTCAGCTCTTCCAACACACTGATAAAATAAAGCAAACGAGGAAAACCATGCTTGACTATGCCATCCCCCAGAATCTGCAAACACACACAATACACTCACGGGACGAAGGGCACACACACACACACACACACACACGCACTGCTGGCCATGTAGTCAAATACACAGTTAATCCTTGGATGCACAAGTTGTCCCTGCTTATACACATGCACATGCTTTTGAGGAATTCCTATTAGTATGACCGGAAAAAAATAATAATGACATTGCTTTGGACTTTCTAAATCCTTTCCTGTAGTAAGGATTTGTGATCAGATTAGGGAGTACCAGACAGTTTTATTTATTTATTTCTAGGAAGGACGGCCAAGGTGAGCTGTATCACTGGATCTGACAGGGGCTCCAGGCTGCAGCAGAGCCAGCTCAGCGGTACTGCCCGGCTGCTCTGAAGGCAGAGACGGCATCAGATGCCACTCGTTAAAGGGAGGGATTCATGTTTTTGATACTGGCACAAAATAGGAAGCACGCTGCTTCCCACTCTGTTTCTGCTAGAGTTTGGCGCGTTTGAGCTACACTTTTCTCCTCCGGTACCTTTTTTTGTCATCTCAAATCACATTCACATGAACATATAAATACACAGATCCTTACACTCTGTGTATAGCAGATACTTACATGGATGGTCTCAAAAAAGAATATTCTTTTCACACACTAAAAAAATTATACAGAGTTATTTTAAATTCAGAACTGTTTGTATATTCCTTATAAGTTTATAAAACTCTCACTGTCCTCCCATGACTAACGAAACTGGAATTGAGAGAGTATTCTATATTTATAACTCGTCTGGTTGCTCATGCCTATGGCCCTATTTCCACCCTCCGTTACTGTACACAGAGCTATGTGAGGTATTGTGGGTTCCCAAACTTCACCGATTTCCTAACAAGGCAGGCCTGTGTCCCGGAGGAACAAGCTGGGGGCTGTTTCGTTCAAGCATTGGCCGAACTCAGAGGGAGAGGCCTTGAGCGCTGTGGTTTTGGCAGCTCCTCTTGAAACTGGTATTAGAGGCCATTTCTGTGCAATTACATGCCTAACTGGCACAGGATTCTGTATCGATGCTACTGATACATCGTCTACAGCCCAAACCATACAGCTGTTGCCACACACTTCACCTTACCCCGTTTATTTTCGCAGCGCCTGCAAGCCGCAGCGCTTCGACGCTCAGCTGAGCAGCTCCGTCAGTCACCTACGTTACAGACACACCAGGCAAATCCAAGCCATTACAACAACGTCCAACACACTGTTCATCAGCCCCCTCAAAAATCAAATGGAGACAAAACCCTCAAACTTAATCCAAAATCCCCCCCCAAGTCCATGCTGTGTCCAGTGATGCTGGCACACTACAGTCCTCCAACGGGTGGCAGAGAAAGAGACTGTATCAGCTCTCTAAATGCAGCAAGATGAGGAAAAAAAGGTGGATTTCATACGAATGAGGGCTGGGTGACACTCATAATCTGTACGATCGGCCTAAGGTCCGCCCAAGAATCATGCAATCACGTCTCATCTTTTCAACAATAACACTTCAATAGTTCATAAATTCCAGAAAGAAGTCTAAGTCTTTGTCACGACAGAGGTGCCTCGTAATCAATGGATTTTTAACACATGCCGGGCACCTGTGGAGCACAGAAACTGCTTTTAATTTGCAGATCCTTTACATGTTCAATATAAATAAACATTTATACAAAAAGCTGAGGGAGAAAAACACGGCCAGATTTTTCAAATCCTAATTATGTTGTGGTGGCTGGGACTGGGATCTAACTCTCACAGCGTTAGATTCATCATGGTGCTCAAGCTATTATAAATGACAAAAATCAAGAAACCCAAAACTCTTCCTATGAGGCTTTGCAGAGTCCAGAGGCAGAGAGCACCGAATGGTGCTGTCACATCAGGAATGAAGAGAAAGCAGAAAGAGTACCGCCCTCTCTGCCCCCCTCAAAATATGGAAAACATTTTTGTCTTTCCATATAATTGCTTGTACTCCAGCCTGCAACTTGGGTAATTTCCACGAAGCCCCCCAGTGCTGAGGAGTCAGACCATATTCAAGTTCAGGAGAATTCATCTGGGACCTACAGGCTCCACACAGAAAAATGTGGCAAGATCTGGACTATGCTTAAAAAGACGAAGCCTCCATACCTACTAACCAGAAAACATTACCAGGAAAGCAGTGGCCAACACAGCCAAATTTAACTAAACTGAGAAAGTTTTCCTCTAGCAAAATTAATTTGTCCTTAGAATATTCTAGCTGAGAGAGAGAGACATCACCTGAATCACCCTATAAAGCAAAAGGAGTTTTCAAAAGGAAGAAAGGGCCTAGGTCAACAAAGATATATTTTGATTCAGTCAGAATAATGGCCGCTTTGAAAGCTGAGCAGAGGAACAGACTGCACCTGCAGACACAGGTACTCGCGACGAAGAAAGGTTCCTTAAACCCTCATGGCACTCGCCGTCTGGTTTGTTTGCACGTTGCGTATGCTCCGAACAAGTACCGGCACGGGGAGAGCCCCTGAACGTGTTCTGCAGACAATTACAACAACCCGAAACAACGCACCGGGGCTGAAGTCATCGCAGCAAAGGCCCTCGGCCTGGCTAAGCGGCACCATTTGCAAATTCAGTTCTCATCAGAGGCGCAGGGGGAAACGCTCCGAGGCCTCTCGGTCCCTTTAACCCCAGAGTCACCGTCTTCGCTGCAGGTAGGCAGCAGTGCTGCAATTTTTTCTTTCCCAGTTTATTCAGAGGCTTTCTTTGCTTTGCAGTAAAGCTGTCAAGATTAACAGACGACTCCCGGTGAGTCAATGTTCAAAGAGAAAAAAAATCTGTACATCGCACCATCTAAACAGTAATGCTACTGGTGTAATTGTTTTCCATCACTTTGCATACCCATAACACAAGAAAAACTTTTAAAGGCTACTAAAAACTCCTCCTACTTAGAAAGAAGCAAAATGATCTAAATTTATCCCAAGAAGCTAAAGTTGACTTCACTTTGAGGGAAGGATTTAAATAGGGAATATTTTTTCTCCCATCAAAATTAGGGAGGTAAATTATGAAAAGGCCTTTGAAGAACTAAACACAGCAAAGCTTGGTATTATCTTTTGAAATTATAAAAAAACAGGTCACATGTATTTACACCATTAAGAATAGGTTTGTGTTGCAGTAATTAAAGCACAGATGTTCTTCCACAAAAGCATTCTAATTTGACTGACCCTTTTCTAGAGTTTTTTTAAATTCTCTTTTAAAAATCCACTAAACAATTTATTCTGCGGGGCGTTAGTATTAGGTACCGGAGAAGATACAGGTTCCCAAAACAAAAGCATACTATACAATTCAGTAATAGAAGTATTTATAGCTTCTTCATGCAGAATAGGCAGGCTTCAGACAGAGTGTGCAGACTTCTCACAACCTCATTTACCCTAGAAATTATTAGGTTATTATTATTAGGACACCTACAAACACCTACAAATGTAAAATTTAATGAATTCTAAGCTTGCTTTCTCAATAATACTGCAGTAAACAGGACTGCAATTACCTTTTCTTGCAGTTATGGGTCTCCTTGAGCCAATAACTGCAGATATATCTGGTTATAGAGGTCAAATGGGTGAAAGCATCATCATCCTTCCCGTTTTCAAACTCCTCACGATGCTACGCTGTCTTTTTACTATTCAAAAGTGCATCCTTTTCTGTTTACTGATCTATGCTGAACATGCCAGCCACACCACTCAGTAAGTTCTTTAGGTGTACGTTTACAATACACAAAGCAGACCAAGAACAGAATATTCCTGGCTATGCTGAAGTTAACAATATTCTATCATCCCCAGAAACATTTAATGCTGATGTTGAGAGATGTTGTGACAAAGAGTTTATCTGTCACCCCTGGCCCAGATCCTCGTGACTATAAAGGGAGCCCAGTGGCTGGTTTCGGCCAGCCGCAGGGGGACAGTGCCGCGTTGCCATCAGACCACGCTCAGTTTGAGAAACGCTTTCCCATTCCATCCTTAGAAATGGCATTTTTCTTCCAATGTTTACGACCGCAAAAAGAAACAACGAATGGATCTGTCTCCGTTTCAAGCTGGGAAAGCCCTGCCTTCTGCAGTTATATGAACCTAAACTTCCATACCCATTAAATAAAGTTTTCAGTAATTATGCAAACACTAGCCTGAACACACTGTTTAAAAATCACACTAATAAAAAAAAAAATCATGCAAATGCAAATTTGCAGACAGAACCTTCACTGAAAAACAATAAATGGGAACTACCAAACAACGGCAGATCCTGCTTGTTGATGATTATGAAACAAGGAACAGGGAGGGGAAAAAATAATTAGTATTCCAGGATGCCCCACACACACACCCAAAACTAAAAGCATTAAATTGGATGGGAATAGAAGAGCTGATTTTGCCTGCAGTCAAATACAGAGAAGTATGATTTAAATTGCAAATTATAAAGCAACAGGTTTTTGCACAAAGTTCAAGGGTTTGCTATGGTTTGTTTTATGAATTAGGAATGGCATGGGGAAAAAGTAAGGGGGTTGGGCTAGCCCCTAACCTTAATACATATTTCAGCTTAAGTATTTCTCAGATTCATTTGATGCACTTTATCTAGGCACTGCGGCTTGTTAAAGTGATGACAGAAAGTAAAGCAGCTTCTCAGCGATCATCCCCAAGGATGTAGTATCCGCTGGTGGCCACGCTGGTGCTGGAGGATTAACTGCTACAGAAGAATCTCCAAACTGACTAATTACTCCCTCCTCCCCACATCACGTCCTTCCCCACAAGGGAAACTCTTAATCCATTTATACCTTTCCTGGGAAGTGCTTTTCAACCAATAGTTCATTTGACAAACCTTCTGCTTCCCTTTCCCAGGTATTAAAGGGCTTGTTCCTACTAACATCAGCTTCTTGGCCTTGGTTCCTACAAATTAAACTTCATGAAGTCTTAATAACAGAAAAATATATACTTCACATTTATACAGCGCTTTTTAATCAGCAGTTCTCAAAATACTTTACAAAGCATGAAATCCAAACAGATGGAGTAAAAAATGACGAGTTACTCAAGGTTACAGCAAAAGATTTAGGAACAGAAGCAGCTGATTGTCTTGATATGCAAAAGCCCCTGACACTACAAAACCATAGTGATTTTCTTTTAAAATGTAACAAGCCCTGGATTAGAGAGTTCAGTACCGGATTACAGATTGCTATTCAGAGGACCTGGGGTTCAAATATTTTCTTTCCAGGCAGTACGCAATAGAGAAAAGACAAAGCAAAAGCCAGATTGCCTTTTTAAAAAACATTTTAGAAATCAGCTTGTTTTGGGGATATTTGCAAAAAATTCTACCAGTGGACATATCAGTAACCACAAAGAACTACTTATTTCAACTCTGAACAGTAGACCACAGTCTAGTCAGAAATGTGAAATACCTTTGCAGTATCAGACTTGGGTCCTTTGTGACAAAGCAACCCAAAGATATTCTGGTGAAGATTCTAGAGGTTTTGTCATCTACAGGATGGCAACAAATGTCATCATCTTCAGCATGGAAAGAAGTGAGGCTTGTCTGACAGAACAGTACCGAGCCAACGGCTTTATGGAGAATCATGGCTGAACCATACAAGTCAGCACCGCGTCACTTGACTATACAATTTAGCTAGAAGGAGCATTACAAACTGCATTAGTTTGTAATTTAGTTTTACACCTCTTCAGGTGTAAAACAGAGTCTTGGGATTCTTATAAGAAAATGTACACAAGGTACCTTTGCCAAAAGTTTCTATCTTTGTTATTTTGACTCAAGGGCTTTTTTGGTTTTGGAGGTTAAGTAGTAAGCCAAATGGCTTTAAAAATTAATTTTATATTTTAAACTACATGGTTTCCTTTGTTTTGTCCTCCTGGTTTTCATTAATCACAGATGCAGGTGGTGCCACCTGGGCAAGTTTGCATGCTTACACCATTGAGCGTCTTTGAATTAACTTCACACCAGTAATTGTTTTTATGAGATAACACTGCCAAATTTGGCACTTGAGAAAAGGAAGGTTAATCTAATTCTGCTTTTCATGCTGACTGGAGAGAAATGGTGGCTCTTCCATTGCAGGATGGACACACACAAACACAGAGTTAGTTTAGCCACTTGCAGACACACACGACTCCCATCATCTCAGTCCCATTTTTCTATCTCTGGTTTCCACTTAACTCCGCTGTTGCATGTCTGATATAATCTCTACTACACAGCCAGTGTCAATCACAACTGGATTTTCTCAGCCACCAATAGCCACAGCTGTGACCTGCGGTCACTGGCGGATTTATCTGCCTTACTCAACACGGTAGTGGGGAAGCGAGAGGATTTCACCCACGGCACAAAACAGAACCTAGAGTCTACGTGACCTGCCCACAGCTGCACAGCTTGGGAGATGGTACCAACTGTCTGCATACTAATTAGGGAGATCTCTCCAAACTGCCTTTTTTAAGATTAACAAATGTATCTGGCTTAAAAATTATCATTTAGAGAATGACATTACCAGGTCAATGTGCTCCTTAGCACTAAGTACCTCTGAGAAAAGACAATTTTAAAAGCATTTTGTGGTTCTTGGTGCAATGGATAACAAAAGAATAGGCTCAGCACAAATAACTTAATAGCAATGTCTCTGAAAACCAAAATCTTTTCAAATGTAGTTTGAAATCTGCCAAACTAAACCTAAAAGAAACTCTACAAGTCCACAAGCCCCTTGGCCAGCTTCTCATTCCCTCGCATTTCAAACCACTTGCATGGCAGTGTATAGCTTTGCTCATATCTATCTTATCCCCGGACAGATGAGGAAAGCATCCCATTCACTCTACCATCTCTTGCTGTATATTAGCTTTTCCCCTGCTCCCCTTTTGGCCTAAATTATCCTTCAGGAGCTTGTACACCGCACTCTCTTCCTCGAGCTCTTAAATAACTCCTCAAGCCTCCTCCCTACTCCAGACTCCTAAAAATGCATTCTCATCAGTTATTCTCTATAAACCACTAGTAAAGTATCATCATGAACTCATTCCCAAACGTCAATACAGTCTTACTGGCAACCCTATCAATAACCAGAAGTTACAAAGTTCATGCAAGGAAGCATCTAGTTTCTGCTGGTTTAGGTCAGGGATCTAAAACTAAAGGATTGCTGAGCTCCGGTATCTAAAGATGAAGATTACAACTAAGAAGTATTCAGCTGTAAGTCCGATCTCATGCTCTAAGTTATGTTTTTAGCGAAGTACTGCAGCATATATTGTTTTATGGGTAGTATCCTACTCATTTATAATGTGCATGCTGTAAATCAAAAGACCTGACACAAAGAGAAATTGAGCTATAATTACATTTAGAGCTAAACGCTTTTGATGTCACATCATTCACAATCAAGGGCTAGCAGACTGGCCCAAAGAATAGTCTCACAACCAGAGCACTGCTGTTTCTACCAGGTACACGGTGGGTCTAAGGAACTACACAACAGCGAACAAGAGAAATCCATTTCTAAGAAAACCTCTACTGGTTAAATGTTAAAAAGATGCATAGAACAAAAATTCTTTAAAAACCTCAAGTATATTTGTTATTTTATCTGTGCCTTTACATTCTCTCACATGACTGTAAGCGTACTGTGCTTGCTCATGCCAAGATATTTTTGTCAAGAAAGCAAAGCAGGCTGCATTGCAAGCACCTGCATTTAGAGAAGCTTCATACAGGTTCAGTGACTCTTTGTGCATCCTAGACCCTGCAGCTGAAAAGAAAGCAGTGGAAAAGAAGGAAAGGAAAAAAAAAAAAAGAGGGGGGGAAAAAAAAAGCAAGCCTTGTGTTGTTTCATTCACCACTCGTTCCAAAACATTCAAATCAGCGCCAGCTCGGAGGGGAAATCCAATAAGGGTAATGCTCTCGCTGTCTATCCCTGCCCGCACACTGCTCTGCAGGGCTGCGCGGCCACGTGACGTTTGTTTATGAGTCTGGAGCAGCATCACGAGGCGCGTCCCCCGCTGCGACCCACGGGGACCTGCTCCACGGGCAGGGGACAGCCACCGCCCCCAGGCCAAATCCAACCAAGGCAGCACAGCTGATCTGCGTTAAAAAAATAGCTTTTCAAAACTCTGCACCTGTACCAAGTCTATGAAATAGGACAGAACATTGTTATGCTGTTAACATTTCAGCACGCATTTCTTGACTTCAGACTTAAAATTAAAAGGGAAGCAGAAGCAGCCATTCAAGGCAGGAAAAAAAATGCGCTTTGAGAAGCGCACATGTACAAACAAAGCAAAACTTAAAGGCAGATCTTGCTATAACCTCAGTGTGATTCTGCAGGTATAGATTTCTCTCCATAAAAATCAATAAAAGATTATTTTAAGCCATTCAATTTCATTACCCTTTATCAAATCTCTGCTCCGAATGGAACATCTGAATCAATTTGTAAAGCTCCTACAGGCTACGCTGCCGTAGGCTTTCAAGTGTCTTTTCTCTACCTCTCTTACCACAACGACAGCAAGATAAAAATGCTACACTGGAGGTTATTTGATACGTCTAAACAAGTACCAGTGGATTTTTAAATTTTTTTAAATTTCTTTAGTCCTCCGATTCTTTAAACCGATGTTTCAGGAGGGAAGGAAAAAGCCAACCACGAACTGCACAGAAGAGAGAGCCAGCTGAGAACTGCAGAACCCGCTGCCGCGGGTGCGATCTCTTCAGGACGCGCCGCGCGCAGGCGGCGGGCGCGTAGGTCCACGGCGCCGTGTGCCTTTCCTGCCCTTCCCAGCACCCCGCACCGCTTTGCTGCAGTGGTGACAGAAGGACTAAAATGTCCTATTCCCAGTACTGAAAGAGGAAAACATGCTGAATTAAACAAAGACACATGTATACCGTGCGCTCTTCATACTGAGGCAACGGGATTTCACCACAAAAGAAACACATTGTAGATCATTTAATGCATTAAAAAAAGATGGCACAGTGGATTTCTACGTAGTTCTCTGAAGCGTAACAAGAGGCTTATTAAACACTGAGCAGACACACAAAAACAAGTGTCACGGCAACAGGGTTATTTTTTTTACAGCTGTTTTAGTCAATATATTAAATATAAAAACCCCAGAGTTTCAATCTCTGGGCTTCTCTGACCTACCCTGCTGCCCAAATTATGTCCCTTTAGTTAAATTGCTGCCTTCACAATCCAGCCAACACATCCCAAGCTCCACGTCCAGGACAGTTACCATCCCACTCATTTCCCATTCATAAGACCGCCAGCAAGCAGCACGGCATGGCCTCCCACACGCACCCCGAACTCGCCAAATCCACACGGGAGTCACCCCACGACCCAGCTCCGCAACTCAAAGGCTGCACTTGTAGGAACTGCAAACAAGTCTCTCATTCCTCTTTCTTGCTTTGTTGTCAAAATTAATTGAAAAGCGAAAAATGCAAACAATTTGCCTCTTTTGTACGCAGACTGCTCCTGACATGATGAGTAAAAACAATTTGCAATTTTGTGAAAAAAAGAAAACAATTCAGAAAAAGTAATGTGAGTAAAGTATCGGACTTATAATCTGTTAAGTAACTGTTATGAAACCTATTACTGGTTGGGGGTTTTTTTGTTTGGTTGTGTTTTTTGTTTGTTTGTTTTTTATCATTACGGCTATTCTGGATTCATGTAAAACTGCTGTGTTTTACAGAATACGGACACTTCTATTACCTGCCTGCTAAGCTGATGTATGTAACATACCACCAGTAAGTACTCTAAATCATGTACCAGCACATGTATTTACATTTCGGGGGAGGCAGGACTCAGTGGGACCGCAGGGGAGTTATTTGTTTTTTCTATTCAGAGTAAGAAGGTGAAAATGAATGCAAATACCTCCTTTCTTGGCAGCAGGCAGCGCATTGTTAGCATCTCAGCCTACTAGTCTGAGCACTGCAGCTGCCGAGAGGAATAAATAAATAAATAAGAGCCCAACCCTAACAGCAACAAGGCATTTCAAAGGACAAAGGATATAAAAAGAAGAGCTGCAACAGAGATTTCAGTACAGCCACAAGCGAGGTATCCTGAATTCCTGCAAGTTACAGCCACTCTCAGATTATTTCTTTTCTTTAAAACTCCTTATCGTAGGTGCTATTTATCAGTCATACGCTACGCACCCCTCATTTCCCACCCTGTTTTGATTTGCTGCAAAGGCCATCGCCCATCCATCAGCTCTCAGCGGTTATTTCTCTTTCACTGAAAAGACATGCAATCAATCTGGAGGTCCAGGTAGCAAATCCAGTGGGCTTCAGACGCACTCTTAGTTTAAATGTACTCAGTAGTAACTTACACCAACGCTTTCCAGAGCTGATGTCGTGACGATGGACTTTAGGGGTTTGGGGTTTTTTTTAATTATCTGAGCAGCCCACGTCCCTGTGTCAGCCAGGCAAGCGATGCAGGAGCACCAGGCGCTGTAGCCTCCTGCTCTGGGCTAGAAAACTTCTAAGAGACCCAGATGGAAGCTACTCCAGTACTTTTAAAATCTGCATTTGTTTTCTAGTTGATGAGACAACTCAAGTAAATGTAAACATTATCTGGAAGAACAATACGACTTTATCCAGTTCTGACGCAGTGAGGAAGCGACAACCCTGAAGATGCAGGTCACAGCCTGGAGCCTTCAACAGAGGAGGGATTCACTTCCAAATCAAAGCTGAGTAACTCCTGCTCACAAGACCTCCGGTCTGCCGAACTCCGAACGTAACGGGAAGCCCATCAGCCAACGCTGACAGCCTGGAGTACGCCAGCACAAGCGGGAAAGCGGTGTTGGGTGCAGTCACAGAGTCACATGTAGGGACCGGCCAAAGAGGTGGTGCAGGCACCGACCGCGGACGAGGGGCAGGGAGCACATGCCGCACGGAGATCTTGGACCGGTGTTTCACTCCATTTTACATCATGTAGCCTTGAGTGGTACAATTTGAGGGGGAAATCATTACAGAAAGGAGACCAGTTAATAGCATACACTTATATTTGAAAGCTTTTTAGGAATCTACCTAATGCATTTTTGATACACCATGGAAACTGTGCTGGCCCACAATGTAGGAGACTTATTAACTGTAACAAAAACTATTGTCAGTAGGCGTTTCATTTATCTAAATTTCAGGTTATCTAATAAACTGGACAAGTCCAAACAAAAACTGATAGAAATTCAGTAACACAAGGCAGAAAACATTTTTTTTTTAAACTTTAAAAAAAGGTACTTCTCAAAAGTAAAAAAGTTTTGTTTTGAAACCATGACGATTAGGATGATTACCTGGGGTAGAAATGCTGTTTAATTGCACAGCATGGGGGAATAAGAATGGAGTAGAAATTATTTTCTAAAGAATTTTTACTGATTATTTTGAAAGCCAGAAATACAATCATAGACAAACACTTTTTGTGTCTCTTCAGAGTCAAAGATGTGATACTTTATATACAGGCACCATACTGTACATGAAAACCATTTTTTTTTTCCCTTGTAGAAGAAGAAATTATATACCTGTAATTTTCACCCAGAAGAGAGTTTTGAAAAACAAAGTCACTAGATTAACCTCCATGATTTAATATTGCTTGCAAAATTCACTACTAGAAATATTAATTGCTACCCTAGCCATACAGATCCTAATTCCTTACAAGTGATTTTATCAGATCGACAATACTCTGTACATTTGAAGAGGACTGCTATGAAATATATTAGAGCACAAGTCAAAGGGATAAATACTAACATAATTCTTCAGCTTCTATCTAAAGACCTGTCAGGTTTGCTCATTGATAAATACGTGGAGTCTGACTGCCACTCGAAGCAGCCATTTCACTTCTCACAGAAAAACACATTTCAAAAGCCACTGGTAAACCGCCACCCTGCACCACCCATGATTTGCATTTAATTCAAAAATTAGTCCTACAAATGAGCACTATCACAACAGAGCATGACTTCTCCATACATGTTCTGCCTCTGGAATCTGCTGCTTCCCCTGGAGCACGTGCATCATTTATGCAACACAATGAAATTCAGATTGAACAAGTAATTCCAGCAGAAACTCCACAGAAGTTTCACAGAAGACAAATTTTTTTTTTTTTGAAAAGCAAATCCTAGTTAGGAAGTTAATCTTCACTAGAGAGGACCACTACAAGTGTAAAACAGAAAAAAACCAAACACCCTTATTTCAGCATATATAGACGGAAAGGTGTCTAGCTGTAGGGCTTTGTAACGCGAATGGTCTAAGGATATAAGCAAGGAATTTTTACAGCAGAAAAATCTCTTATCAACTGCTGTTGGGGGTGTGTGTGTAAATTTTGGAGCATGTAAGTCTTTTTTCAGGTCAGATGCATCTGTTCTATTAAGGAAGTTCACTACTACTGGTTTTCAACACAGGTTTTCTCTAGCCAGAAGACAATGCCTGTCCCATTTGATCCTGGAATGGAACAGACAGTAAAATATTTAGAAGACTTGACAAAGCTGGTAACAAGAAGAAAGTGTTCAAAATGAGAGAATGGAATTAGAACATCAGTAAACTAGGTCAAATTACTGGAGGGGAGTGTACCCTGAAATACAGCAAAACAACTACTATAATTGTAATTTCCATCTCAGAAAATTTAAATTATTAATAGCAGGAGTTAGCAAAAGTGAACTAATTCCTGCAACTAATTTGATTTTGCTGTATTTCCTCGGGGTGTCTGGATTTTTAAGCTTGGCACCCGAAGCCCTTTATGCTTTTACTGCAATACCCCAGTGGACTTGGATTTGTACACTTTACTTTTTTGGGGGGGTTTTTTTTGGCCTAAACCTCTTTAATAATTGCTCATATTCATCAGCATCTTCTCTGAAACTTTACTTCTGCCGAGACCTGCACAGAGGCACCTAAAGGATCCAGCCACGCTCCGTGTGCTGCTGCAACTGGAAGTAATTACTGGAAACCATCAATTGCACGGACACAAAGGTCTCCGCCGGTCATTACATCGAAGCCGGATGCGCGCAGCGGCAGACGAAGCGCCAGGCCCTTCAGCCTCCCTGACGGGTACAGCAATGTCCAAATCCCATCCACTGCCATCCACGTCCCCTGTCACAGAAGGGAGCTGGTTATAAGCATCTCTGGCACTCAAGGAAAGATATCTAAGCAGGCAACGAGCCCGGCAAAAGCCCGCGTATCGGCGCGGCGCAACAGACCCGGCAGCTCGGCGTCCTTTGCCAGCGGCTCGGCAAGGAGCCCGGGAGGCGAGCGCGCCCGTTCCCACGCACAGCTCCACTCCACACGTTCCCAGCAGCCCCGGTACAAATAACTCCATCCACTACTCCTCCATCACACCCACTGCAAGCCCATCCTGCTGCTGCAAACGGGGAAACCCGATTCAGGTCACGGCCAAAGGTAGATAAACGCTTATTTTAACACG
>NW_010512560.1:120606-120807 GCF_000687285.1 Phaethon lepturus | reverse complement strand
CCACGCTTCCCTCCCCGCGCTCCCCCGATCCGGGGACAGCCGCCTCCCTGCAGAAAACCCAAAGGCTGCCTTTGTCTGGGGAAGGGGAGGTGGAAACAACACACAGATCCCCCTCCCACCACACAGCCGTCCTGCGCGTCGCCGCAGCCATGTCTGCCCAACGCCGTTATCCGTAAGCGAAGGAGCTGCCCCCCCGTCAGC
>NW_010512560.1:104287-120495 GCF_000687285.1 Phaethon lepturus | reverse complement strand
CCCCCACCTCGCCTCGCCTCCAGTCCTCCGAAACATACCTTGGCCTTTCATAAAAGGTGGAAAAAAACCCCAAACAGAACAACCCACCCTACAGCAACCCCATGTTTTTCCCTAAAGGGCGATTAAAACAGCTCCTGTATTAATGAGGAGAAACCAAATTTAGAAGAGGTGCAGCATCCAAATATAGGCTTAAACATACCTCACTCCTGAAAAGGGTCTCACTGTTTTCTCCCCTCCCCGAGAGGAGACGTGGGCTGGACACGCAGTGCCAGGGGCTCTGCTTGCCCTGCTGCTCGGCAGCATCCCGCAGCCCACCGCCCCACGGGCACCGTACCCACGGCCGGCGTCTCGCCACCCCATCGACAACATCCCCGCGGGCAGCACCCCGCTGCCGCCAGCCCTGCAGCCAGGCCCGGCACCGAGGTGGTGTTTTGGCTGAAGCCAATAATCCCGCTCCCCAGGGAGGATCCCTGGGACTGGCCTGTTATTCCAGGCAGAAAGTGGTAAACAACCTCCCAGGGGCTGGAGACAGAGGTAAACCCCAAAGATGCCATGTCCTTGCTCAGGAGAGTGTTATTACAGGACAAAAACAACATGAAGCTTCTGAGACTGCGCTAAAATATGGCAAGGCAAAAGTTAAGAATGCTGTTCGTATAAGGGGGGTGGGGGGAGACAAAAAAAATCAGTGTCATATGTTTCTCCAGAAGGACTTTATGAGTTTATGACAATCTATATTCACAATCACTCGGAATTTCAGAAAATAATTTCACTTATTTTCTATGCAGGTTATAAAGATCCTTCTCTCCCTTCTCCCCCTTTTAACAAACAGCATTTGCTTTTTTCCAAGCCAAAAAAAAAAAACAAAGAGGGGAGGGAAATTACCAATGCACTGAAATCAGCAGCGGTTTTTCTTCTTCTACACATATAGAAACATTCTGGCAAAACCAAGACTTGTTATTTAGCTTGATAACATACAGATGAAGGAAGAACATTCCCAACACAGCCATTCCCCAGGGGAGGATTTTAAAATTTGTTTAAAATGGTATTTGACCACATCATGTTGCTATATTCATGTGATGTCACGCTTGTTGCAAGACAGAAAATGTGCTGCTCAGACTAACATCTAAGGCAGCTCTAACCAGGATGGGAGGATTAGTCTGGCCTCTTTCAAGAGAATAAATTATTGCTGAAGATGTTTACACAATGCAGCTTCATGAGCCTGAAAGGTTGCTTTCAAAAGAGGCCAGGGCCCCCGGCCGGAGGAATGCAAGCGCAGCCCGTGTGGGGAGACAGCCCGGCCGGGCAGACCGAAACCCAGCAGCTCAATTTCATCCTCTGTGTTTCACTTCAGGTGACTATTTTTGGGAGGCACAGAGTTGTGTGTGTCGCTGCTGTAACTAGCTGGCTTTGAAAACATTTGGAGTATTTTAGACATGATGGTCTCCATATCATGTTTAAAAAGCAATTTGCATTGTAGGAAATGTTAAAAGAGAAAAAAGGAAAAAGTCCACCAGCGGCAGCCTGCAGCATTTAAAAAAAAAAAAAAAGAAAAAATCTAAAATAGCAGATCACCAGGTAAAAGTTGTCCTCCTTTGTATCACTGCATAGTTATACAAAGTAAAAAAGCCTTGCTGTTCTGAAGTCAATGGCAAGACACAGAGTATCATAAAAGAGCACAAGTTTGGCCTTGGTTTATTGCTCAAGTGCTCTAAAAGAACACAGCATTTCCTAATTTTTACACAGCTGTATCCAGACATCACTACCACCACTGCCTACATATCACACATCAAGAAACACTAAATTAAACGCAAATTTAAATGAAACATCATTGACATTTTGTTTCCATCTTCTCAAAACAGAACCACCAGGCTGAACCCTTTCATAACACTCAAAATCTGTGTATTTAAAAAAAAAGGGGGGGAGAGGTGTGCAGGGTGTGAGAAAAAGGTGCTCTCAGATTTGTGCCCAGCTCCTCACTATGAATTCTTTTGCTGAAATACACAGTAGGAGATAGGGAGACATAGGGATTGTCAGGGTGCTTCAGAACAAGGGCTTACAAGGAGAACCAAAAAAACCTGCTGTAAAGCATCTGCGAAGTAAGCAGGAACTGAAATCAACCCAGTACTTACTTTAAAGTCTTGCCCATTAAATTCCTTATATAGTGAAGGCAAGAAAACCCCTGATTGACTTTAAGGCTGTGAAGAACCTACATTAAATCTCATGGCATTACTTGTGCTTAAAATTAGGAAGTGACTTCAGGATCTTGCCAACCGGGAGCCCAAGCCAGCAGGCTGCTGCGCTCCCCACCGGCTGATGCCTCAAAGCCCCAGAGCAGAGATTCCCAACCTGGGGTGCACAGGCTCTGAGGAAAAATAGCCTTAAGAATGCAACAGTTAACAAAAGCAAGCTTCTTGTCTGTAAGCTTAGGGGAGTTTGCAATTCCACTATTTTGTGGGGTTTTTCTGTGTGTTTGTTTTGCTTTTTAAGGAGGACAGTGCCACAAAGAAGGCTGAAGCTATTCCACATGCAGTACACAGCAACAACTACGCTGGGAAAGAAAAACAGATGTCAGCACACCTTGTTTATATACCTAGCAATAGAATATTTATAAATCATTCTCTTCCCTCCCTCTCCCAATTTCCTTTGCTCTCCTGGGCACACACAATCTCTCAGAACTTACTCTTTCAGCTACTTAAACCTGACTTTTTGTGGACTTGGCAGTGTTAGGTTTACAGTTGGACTCGATGATCTTACAGGTCTTTTCCAACCTAAATGATTCTATGATTCAGATATCACCTGCTTCCTAGGGACACTCTCCTGAGTCCCCACGCAGCACTGCCCGTGTGAGCTACCACCCTCCATCCACAAAGGCCAAAGCTATTGTAACCACTGTCCTAACGGGTTCTTCCACAAGGAAGCTTGAGAACGCGGTATGATAATTTCTGGGGATCAGGCAGGGTTAGACACGCCAAATCACTTGGGAGGAATGACGCTGTATCAAGTAACAAAATACCTGCAAAGCAGTATTTCCCACATCCACCAAGCTGCGAGGAGAGTAGCAACACACAGCACCTGACTTTACGGTGTAACCTGCCGTTATGCATCTCACACCAAATGCTGCAGTCCCCTCCCTCATCCCCACGCTTCCTTCTTTCCCTCCTTGAAAAGGAGAGGAAATGAGCGCCTGAAGGAAGAGAAGTCTTATTTTGCAAGAGAAAAACTTCTTTAAAAAAAAAAAAATAAAATATTAAACCTCCACCTAGCAATATTCTGAATTTATGGTTTAAATTTGGAAGCCTGCAGGCAAATTAGAGGCAAGACACCTCTGATCAACTATGCAATTCTTATCTCCCTTAAACAAAGCAACACCTCCATCAAGCATATGGATCATCAATGTGCCTCTTGGAAGAGACAAGAGAGATTAGGTATCACCAGTTATACAAGCTGCACTTTACAAATCCTGTGTCAATTAAAAGATGCTGTGTATTCTGAAACTCCCACACTCCTCATGCCTACACATCTTCTGTAGGCTTTATTGGCAGCAAAAGTAGCGGCATTTGGCCCAATAACTGAGAGGATGTTAAAGCTTAATTCAATCCTCTTCTCTGCGCTCTGGGTGCAAACAAAACTAACAAAAACAGAAGTAGTCAAAGCTGGCCAAAAAGTTTTTCCAACTACTACATCATTTGTACACAACAAATGGTCCAGTTTTTTATCACCTAACAGAAAGCCACAGTGCCCAAGCCCACTAGAATAACCTCTCCTTACTCTTACCATAGTTGCATCCTCCCTTTGGGACCCAGAGGGGCAACCTCACCAAAAATTCACACCAGTGAGGACTTTGCATTGCAGATACTGCACACCACTAAAAAACTGCGCTTGAAATAGTGGGAAAAGAAAAGGAATTCCATTATAACACTGTAAATGTGCAGGTTGCTGACATCTCAACTACAGACTGCAACTCTGTAGTTGAGATCCCTTCAGCTGATCCCTTCAGCTCAAGAAGGATGAGATAAAACTGGATAAGGTACAGAGAAGCACAACAAAGACCCAGAACTATTCATATACACATGAAAACAAAGATTTTTTTTCAGTACTTCAGCCTGCAGAAAAAATAAAACACAACCAAAACAAAGAAGAGAATTAAAAAAAAATAAAAAAACCCACAATTACTGTCAGACTAACTTAAACCCACACTTAATTCTTACAAGTAAATGGACTGCAGCTGCACATTCCTTCTACCACCCAGAGATACTATTATTGTACAGAAATGAATTTTGCTTTTTATAAGCCTTTACAAAACTTACTATCTTCTAGACCAAGTGAAAAAAAAAAGTATACCATACCCCAGTCCAGTTCGTGGTTGGTGTGGTTGGCTTCTTTTTTTTCTATGCCAGCTGTGAGTAAAAATAAGTCTGAGGACAACAGGTCTCCTGAAAAGTCTTATCTTCGAGTGGTGTAAATTCACATCGCTATCCCAGAGTCACCTACAGCTCCCGAGTTTACAAGAAAGCTGTACTGCAACATAGTATGGAAGGCCCTAAAACTTTCGTTTAAAATGAGCCGTGCAACAGTAATATATTTCTATTAATCAATATTCTTATAAGCCAGTTTGCTTTATTACCATTTGAACACTGTATTTGGTTGATTTAGAGAGCAGCATTTCACTTCGGCATTATCACACAACCAGCAGGTACGCCAAAATTGGGACAGCAGAACTCACTGCTTTCCTCAGCAGTTAGTTTTTAACTAACGGCACATCAGCTTTCCCACTGTAAAATTTATCAGCATTACCCTTAGAGCCTAATGGACATCTAGATCCAAATGGCAACTCAGGTATCTCAATCCTGTTCCCTCTACAAAAACAGACTAAAACATGAAAAAAGAATCCAGGTCAGAAGCAATCCCTGGCAGTTCTGTCATTACACTGCCTAGCTTGTAATAATCCTGTACAACACTCAACAACAGCATTTTGTCTCCCATTTCCTGATATCATCTGGAGTTGGACTCTAAAATAATGGGCGCACACACACAAACACGCTGGAAGATGCAGTGGTCACCGCTTACACTCCTCTCTCTGCTCTGAGAATCGGAACGGACCCGAGCTATAGCCGCTGTCTCTGCCCAGCCTGGCCACAACCGCTCCGTCCTGGCTCTTCTTCCACGCTTAGGGTTCTGTGTCTCGCTGCTCTGTACTTTAATCTCAAACAGCCAGGGATGGTTTGGTGGTGCAGGAACTCCAGACTCAGTGCTTCCGTAATAATCATCCATTGGCAAAACTGGTGTGGTAATTCAGTCTAACAGGAAAATGGTCTCCTCAGCTATCTCCGAGCCAGCAGCCGTACTTGAAATTAATTTCTGTTTGTTACTTAGAGCTCTCAGGGTGGATGTTCAGTTCACTCTTGAAGTGAATCAGAGTATTCAGACCCCAAAAGCCTGTGGGCTATCCAAATTTTCCATCTTCAAGGTTACTCTTTATCTACTAGGGAATCTCCTCGTAACTCAGGAAGTAAGTTTATTTTTTTCTACTGAAAGATCTTGCAAGTCTTATTCTCATGCTCTTTTGCACAACATTTAATTGTTTAGTTCCATTATGTTTTTTATCCTGCTACAGTTACACTAAATACTCTCATGAAATAAGAATACAATTATGAAATCTGTAATTTTAATTACAATTTTCTCTCCCAATCTACTTTTAAACTCGAACCAAGCCAAGACTGTTGTTCATGTTTGAACAATGTTTTTATTTACCATGGATAAAAGGAGAATTATTTAATACTGCTTACACAGAATCATAAATTGATTTTTGATTAATTTTTAACAAAACACAGAGACGCATCCGTGCAAAAAAAAAAAACACAGTAGGGAGCATCCATGGGAATTTCTTCCGTGTCAGCTCTCCCTAGCTCTGGGTAACAACACTAGCTCCTTCCTCTTGCGCTGGTACGAGGATGCAGCAGTACTGACAGAGCACTTCACAATAGCCAGATAGTTTCCTCCAGGAAACACTAACTTAAAACAGGATTATTTATTTAAAATACAAAGACTCTACAGCCCAGAAACAAGGAGTAAACATTTTAAATCTCAAAACGCTCGTAAGAATTAAAAGCATCAATGACAGCCTTCCCCATTTCTGGCAGGGAATCAGCTGTCAAGTCGAAGGTGAACAAGTCTCAGGTACCTCCAGCTCCCTCCCTCCCCAGCAGCGTCACCTGACAGGGCCGTCATGTGAAAACAGCATTAAAATCCAGGGTCTCACTGAGGATGAAGTCACAGTACAAATGAAAACTGAATATTAGAAGCCTTCATTGGAGTACACATGACTTCTCCATCAAGAGACTCAAAGGACCAGGGGAGCATCAGCATTTAGAAGCAGTCAGCATTCGAGATCAATACTATGTAATAAAAAACAAATACATAAGAGAAACGAACATTTCTAATTGTGATCAAAATAATAAAAGAGGTTATTTAATCTCAAAAGGAGGCTCCCTCTTTCAAAGCAGAAATATATATACCGGTTTGGTGGTGTAAATGCCTTGTCAGCACGCCCCTAGGAGGGATGCAGTGGGGGGCGTGATCCCAAAGCAATCCTGGCATATTTGGGGAGATCCAGAAACATCAGGTAGGCAGAAAGTTTTTTAAGAAGCTAGCAGTGAAGTGGCTGCTTTCTTTTCTGGATGGAGCCTGAGCAACACTTGAGTTAATCCACAGGATCTTTTCACTCCTTTCTCAATTTCCCTCTCTCATATTCATGCAAAAGTCCAGGAAAGCAAACAGAACTGCTTTGAAATGTTCGGTCCTCCAGCCTCTTTTTGCCAAATGTAAATACATAATAATTTATTTTTTTCAACAATTAAGATCTCCCAAAGAAAGATGGTATATTAAAAAAGTGACAAGAACAATCTTAATTATAGCTCTGTTAACACATTATGATAATGGGTATTTATTCTTTATCAGACTTTAAAAAAATTATTATTGTTCTGAATTATACAAAGGCTGGTCTAAAGAACAAGGATCTTTGTCTCTTGCTGGCAGAAGAAACAGCATTTCCTGAGGCCTGTTTCTGCCTTCAACCAACAGTTTTGATTTTTGGCTTTAGAAAAATAACTGCGTGTCCTCAGCTAGAAGAAAAAAAGTAGTTCCCTTCTTCCCCCTCTCCCAGATGCTCACAGGAGAGCAGCATCACCATTTGTAGTAACACTGTGTTTCATTACCCTTCAGGAAAAAAGAAAAGAAAAAAGAAAAAAAGACTAAACCTCTGGCTACCCTTGCTCAGGTATACAACAGGAGATTATTACAGAGTTAATACTTGGTTTTGTTCGTATTCCTCTTCCTCCTTTTCACCTCCCGTTGGAGCCCCAGACTAGAATTACAGCCCAACAATAGCCCAACTGTCGCCCCTGGCAGCGACTTCCATCCAAACAATAGATCTTTCCCTTTTCTCTCCACCCAAAGTAAAATTAATAAGGAAAAAATTCTGATTACAGAGCAAACAAAAACATTTTTAAGGGGGAAGACAGAGAGATCCACATATATACCATGGGATTCTGAGCTTCCTTTGTAGAGAAAAATTTGTGTTCCCTTTCCCAGGCTCCTTTGTATCCCACGGCCCCTCCTGTGCAGGGGAAGAGATGGGGAGGAAGGTGATGTGCTCAGGCATGAATGGCATTTCCTAAGAAGGTCACTTTAACCACTACACTGGGGTCCTCCCTTTAAGAAGTCTCACCTATTCTTACAAACATCAGAGGGAGAGCTGTGAGCCCCCTTTATTTCGGCACCACGATAACCTGAAAGTACAGTGCCTGCCCCTCCAAAAAGGAGCTCACAGGAATACAAACTACAAGGAGAAAACCAGACTGGATTTACAAAGCAAACTTTTTTTTTTTTTGGTGGGAAAAGGGTATTTACATATAGGGACTAATGCGCCTTATTTCCCACTTGCAAGATGAAAGAATACATGTTACAGCATTGCAAATATTTTGGTAACATGTGCCAAAAGCCAACAATGAAGATGGAAGCCCCTCCTTTTGAGAGGAGAAAAAAAATCCCCACCTACTATAGTCATGGCTGCAAAACGTCTAGCATCAGGTTCACCATTTGTTTCTGTCTGCTAAGGAGCCCAACATTTATTTCAGAAACATAGCGATAACAAACAGTCAAGGCCGCTTTCCAAAGAAGTTCTCAAGTATTTCAAGAATTTTCTTGTGCTCTGCCAAATCTCAGTCTGTCCCTCACAGGGCTCTGCCACTGCAACCAGGGCAACATCTGTTGGTTGCAGGGTGACAAGAGGAGGAAATAGGATATTTAGTGATTTTTGCAGTAACTGCAGAAGCTGCGCAATGTGAAATTCACATTAATTTCAACTTCTGCCTGCATAGTACTTACTCATGCAAGTTAGTTAAAAGCTCTTTCCAAGTGCCCTTAAATATTTGAGATTTGTCTCCACTAATCAAGGTTTATTCTCCTTTAGGTTTAAGTACTTACTAAATCACTGCTCTCAGTAGTTCTAACATCTGATTTCTCCACACTAAAAAAGAAAGGTTATGTCATTCGGCTATTGCAACAGGGACCATTTACAAAAGCAGGTTTGATTTCTCATTATTTCAATAAGAAAATCTTCTTGCTTTTCAGTAAGAAAGTATACATAGAAACCCAAAACTACAAAAGTGCACAGACGCTGCCTCACCGGCAGGGCTCCCACGCTAGTTGAAGTCCCTGTCCCGGTCCTGATGTAGCATATTCTAACAACTAAATTCAAAGTTTGAGTTTTAATAGAAACTGGCAGCTCACCAGGAACATGTCCATCTCTGTGCAAGGGAACCTCCAGGACCCACCTGGAGATCAGGCCAGAATTTTTAAGTCTTGCTCAGGACACACCTGCAGCTGAGCAGGAGCCAGGCACCAGCAGCGTGCAGCTCTCGGGCAGCAATGCACAAATCCTGTTCAGCATCCTGCACAGCATCGGAGATCCTTCGCAGGCTCTCAGGCAAATGGTGCCTGCCGCCAGAAACTCAACCAGATCATAGGTAATGATATTCTAAGGGAAAACACAGCTTCTTACTCATTTATAATAGAGAATGTGATTGCAAGATGTAAAATAACCAAAGAGAAAACCTACCACTTGTTGATACAGTCTCTCTTACTGCTCGGAATGCTAAACCTTTGGATATCTTTGGGTCACTGGTACAGCATGGCTTTGGCATTTTTAAAATGGAGCCTTTGCTCAAAATCTAGGACCTAAACCACAGCTTCAGGATCTACATATCACTGGAGAGATTGCTTGAAGAGAGCAGGTAAAGCATGCTTGGAAAGTGATAACAAGGACAGCCTCCTGACGCTGTGGGACTCAAGTAGTTTTGTGAAACTTTATGGTCAACAAACGTACCCTCTGCCTCCCTGCTTCCTCTTTTAATTGCCAAAACCTCCTGACTTGAACTGTTACTGGAAGTGATGGGCAGTTGGGAAGTTGTGCCCTTTGTTAGTCAACTCTGTGCAGGAGCTGCTCTGTCCTCCTGGTGCACTGGCACCTGGTGATGAGGAATTCATCCCTGTTGTGAGCTCTATCTTCTCGTTTTTACTGTGTTCCTACACGGTTACATATGCAAGGGTAATAGCCTCACAGGGTTTCCAGGCAGGGAAAGATCTTGCCTTCTGTTGAAACAATTGACATACGTACTACATTCGATCTCCTATGTAAAAGGGCAAGTACAGCTTCTGTAGTAAACTGGTGTAGTCCTGTTACTAGTTTCTGTGCAAAATCAGGACTATCTTGTAACTACAGATGGTTCATTCAGTATAGGGACCTGTCAAGGTGGGATATCCAAAACAAGAACTTCTCCTTTTCCCCATCTCCCCAGATTTCTTTCTCTGACTGGTCCGGCATTCCAAGCAGTAAGAGAGACTGTATCAACAAGTGGTAGGTTTTCTCTTTGGTTATTTTACATCTTGCAATCACATTCTCTATTATAAATGAGTAAGAAGCTGTGTTTTCCCTTAGAATATCATTACCTATGATCTGGTTGAGTTTCTGGCAGCGGGCACCGTTTGCCTGAGAGCCTGCGAAGGATCTCCGATGCTGTGCAGGACGCTCAACAGGATTTGTGCATTGCTGCCCGAGAGCTGCACGCTGCTGGTGCCCGAAGGTAGACTCACTGTATAGGAATTCTGCGGTGTTTGTGAAAACTCTGTATCCACCAGAAAAACATTTTAACAGGCAGAGGTGGTGTTTTTTTGGAAAGAATCAACACTGACATTGTTACTTACACTCCTTAAGGAGGATTACTAACATTTCCTTGCTTCATTTCCTTTTTGGTTTATGTTTAAAGACAAATATTTTGTTTATAGTTAACTAAGCACACATCCAGCTGATCTGTCTCTGACTACTTCCTGCAAGTTCACTCAGCAAAAGCCTCCGGACTGCCAAAGGCTGCCACACAGTCCAGTCAGATAACCAGGGTACATCTGTGGGAGTTGGAGGATTGGGAAGTAGAATAGCTGGCGCGTTTTATTTTCCAGCAAGGCATTTAGGAGGTGAAGATGTCATGCAGAAGTCCAATATCTGCAACAGCTCACAAATAATGTGCAGTTTGACACTCCTCTCACAGACACAGTCAAAGGAAGAAGAAAAAAAAGCCTCCCACCCTTTGTTTATGTAGCTAAAGTTAAAATTAATTTCGAACTTAATTTCATTTTATGGTTGTGAATAATCCTCACCTCTGCCTTTCCTTTCCATACGTATGACTATAAAGGAGCACATGACAAAACACTATTCCTGCAGCTTTCTAGAGCTTAACCTTCACTGCCAGCCTCTCTAAGCTGCCAAGACAGGAGCACGCAGGTAAGTGAAATGCTGTGACTACACAGTGTCTCTCAAATTCAGAATATTTGTGCGTGAGAAAGTGATTTTTTGCTCATAATGCAGCTCTCTACTTTCTGGAATAGATTAGAACTATTTCCCAAACAGAAATGTAAAAAAAGCAGATTATGTTCAATTGCTGCGATGGTGAGCTGTGGTACCTCTCAGGAAGTTGTACAAGTCTTTTAGAAAGCTGAGGCCATTTTAAGACCATCCAGTGTATTTCTCAACTAATACCTTCAATTCTAGAGTCACATGGACGTTTTCTGTAAATCTTTATAAAGGTAGTTTAGAACAGAATATTGAGGCTTCCTCACAGACCCCAGAATCTCCCCAATCCCCTACATCCATTCCACTAAAATCTCTACATGGATTGTCCCGTCTTGGGACACTTGTGGAAGTCCCAAAAAACTCACTGTAAACCATGTGGGCCATGCCTTCAGCAGACAGGATAGCTCTAACTATTCCCTGAAGCATCACTCAACCTTTTACCACCTAATGTAGCCACCCTAAGCTCCTGAAGCGTGTGGAAACAGAAAAAACAAGGCAAGGAGCTGCAGAGGAATACAATCTATGATAAACTTTGAGACGCCTCACTCTGGCTCTCACAAGAGGGAGAAAAGACAGAAATAAACTATATCCTCCTCTGTACAATATCATTAATATTCTGGAAGGTGGTATGGGAAGGTTGCTTTTAAAACTGCTGAAAGTAATATATTCTGACTATATCTTGCAGGCGTTAAGTTCTAAGAGTAAAGACACAAGCAGCTCCTCCCTGCCTCTACTGATCATCCTTTACACACACAGGTTTCCAGGTAGCCCTCAGCATCTTAGAGGCATCCCCAGTGAAAAGTTGTTTGATTCCAAAGGTCACTGAAAGCGGAGACATTTTTGAACAAATCTTAATGGGTCTCGATCCAGCCGGACAGAGGTCAGGACGCCAATCTGAGACATAAGTAACTGCGCGTACGCAAACGAAGTCTTTGTCAGGGAGTGCTGCAGAAGGCAAAAAGGAGAGACAGTGAAGACAGTGATTAAAAATAACCATCACAGAAATATGTTTGGCTCACATGCACCACATTCTATATTGGCCTTCCTTCCACTTCTGTGAAGTTACAGCCACCTTGGTTTCTAGGCTAGAGCAGGGATCACCTCTAACTCTTACTGCTAAAGCATTTTCCTTATACAGCTCCCAGAAAAGTAACACCGAGGAAGAAGTGACCAGGACTGCACGCCACCCGAGTCCCTGCTCCTGAACTTCCGTTCTGACTCACGCTTTGCTGCACTTACAATTTTTAGCAGTCTGCTAGGGTAGCTATGATTCCTCACTTCGGTTCATTTAAGGACCTTAATTGTTTGTTTTGGCTCCAACTAGCAAACATGTTTATGAAAAACACGTTAAGCTTTTGGCACCAAATTGTTTCAAAAAAATCTCAACCTTTGAAATAGTGCCTTTAAAAAAATTGTTTTTCTACCTTTAGATGCTGCATTTTCTCTTCAGAGAGATATTTCACCTCCGCTTCTCACTGTAGTGGTGTTAGCTTTTTGTGTTCCCATTAACAACTCATTTTCCTCAATGGTTCATAACTATCTAAAAGATTCTGTCTAAGCTGTGACACGTGACATTTCAGAGAAATCTAAAGTTATTATTTCTAGGTAAAAACAGAAGACTACTACTGCCCCACGTGACCATTCATGGATTTCAAATTTTCATAGTAGGTTTGCATAAATAAGGTGGACTTGTACACCGTGAGTACCTCTAAGTGGAGGCTAGCCTTTACAATTTATGCCTTTAATTCAAAGAAACCCTCCTGATGCCTCATCGCATCCAGTGTATTCCTACTAAACACTGTACAAGATAGTTCTGTGAAACAAAAATCTCACCAGTCCAAAACTGGACACAAAAGTTTATGCTCACGTTTGAGTTTATAAAAGGAGATCTCACTTCACATTCAACAGCGTCTAGTGCCAGGAAAAAAATATCCAGAAATCACATCCCAGAGTGAGAACCCACCGTTCAAGGGCAGATCACGCTCCTGACAAGGCACATGCATAAATGCGTTAAGAAATCCTGAGTACAGGTCAGTCGCTTTCTTTTTTAGTTTATTAAAAAGCTGAGTTTTTAAAATTATTCTAGTTTAATAGTTATCTACAGCTGTTTATCAGTCTAAGTACTTTGAAGATTCATTTGGATGTAGAGAAAGGGAATCACCTGTGACTGTTTTCTCCTGAAGGTGTAGTCAGAAATGAGACAGCTAAAAGCTTCAACACCATAGAATTACCAAAAGCTTATATTAAAACAAGAAAGACCATTTTTTCCACTGAAAAAAAAAAAAGGTGGAAAGAAAGTATCAACACCGAGCCGCACTAAGATCATAAGAGGCCTAATGTCATTTCTTGTCCATCTGAAATGGTTTTGGTCCCCTGCATGATTATCCAGGAAGAAATTTCCAATAGACTAATGCCAATACAGCCATCCTCTTTTAGGGCCATAATTGGTACACGTTACAAGATTTAAAAGCCACAGAATGTTCCAAAACTGCCTGGAGTCACTAGGACAATGCTCTCTTGGGACAAAAAAAACCTCCAACACTCTGAACTCAAGAGTCTACTTACCAGAGAAACAAACTGAATTAAAGCAGGCATTGTCCCTCTACAGGCAAGCATCTCTCAGTGCACCTCCTGAATGAAATGCAGGCTAAAAAGAAGTACACACTTTCAAAAGAAACTGCCTGTTTGTCATCAACATTGAAGGATACACTTTAATTATCTGTTTGCACAGCACCAAAAGAGTTAAAGTATTGGGGGGGTTTTTGGGGGAGTGAGGGAACCAACAACCAGCATCCCACAGAAAGCCATTTAAATCACCCCTCCCATCACACAGCGGTGTCGGGCAGCACCGGGAAGGACGCTCAGGGAGCTTTCAAATACACATCAACTACAGATTTGAACCCCGGACCATATAAACTGCACGCCCCGTGTCCTACCTTGCTCACTGCTCTTTCCATCTGTTTTGAAGCCATCAGAAGTTAACCTGAGACCACAAGGCTCCCTACAGAGCATTTATACCCTAGGGAAAGGCAAGAGAGTGGCCGAGCTATCTTGTAGCACTCAGCTAAGACACCAAGCGCTGTGCCACTTGTGGAAACGCCTGCAGAGCTGTCACCTCAGCTGCCAACAACAGAGAAGTGGGAAAAAGGAAGGAGAGAACAAAAGGCACAAATACATCCAAGCCCTTTTGGTAACTCTGTGTATCAATTTAAACTTAATATCAGCTTACTCAAAAGTAAAGTCCAACCTCAGAATACAGCTTTGGTCAAATTACTGACATGCAATATGCTAGGAGACCCTGATGGGAAGAGAAGCGGTATGATTTCAACTCCTACACTAGCGTCAGCCAACATTTTCTAACCAACTGCCTATGGCTGGATCCCCAGCTCCTTTATCTGTCCTCTTAAAACAACAGCAGTCCATGTTTTAAAACGAGAAAAAAAAAAAAGTCTCTCCACCACCCCATTCTTCTACCGAAGCATCCTTGCTGGCAAAGAAGGGACCGCTCAAGGTGTAGTGCACGACCTGAAGTGGGAAGGATGTCCAAGCCACCTGGCAAAAACAGAGTCATCTCCACCTACCAGCTGGGTAATCCCTGCGCCCCTCAACCTTCATGCTACAGTGGGAAATCTTCACTCCACAGATCACCACACTTAAAAGAGAACCAGGCCAGCAAGCAAGTCAGCACAAGTAAAAAACATCAGTAACAGTTCAGAAACTCCCAGTGCATGACCTAAAAAGCAGATCTAGCATCTGAATGTAGACTTAGAGCTGTCAAGCTCTCCAATTCGTGCTACTCACAAATCCAACACAGGAACATAAAACTGTATTAGTGAACCTCAACGGTTTTATACAGGTTGAGCATATTAATATTTCAACAGTTTCACTTTACAGGTAAGCCATTTCCTATGTGAGATTATTATTTCTATTGCCACAAATGATCAGAACAACTGTTGATGGAGAGTGCCTGCAGTTGCAAAACACAATGAAGGAGCAAGGATACACATGTACTCACTCACTCACTGCGGCTGGGCCACACTGGCTGGTGCATTTTTATACCATGCTTTTTCAAATAACCATTTTACAGTCTCTGTGTTGGCAAACTCAGCCCCACAAACAACTCCAATTTCTGCTACAATACAAAATTTACCATTTCAACGCATCAGGAATGACTTTGAGTTGCGGGTAGCAAAAACGTCATTATGTCTAGTCTTCAGTTTTCAACTCAGCTATATAAGACTTTCCCAGAATTAGACAGACTAAAAATGGAAACACTTAAGCTGTACTGTTTTTGCTTTCAACTAACAAGTGTTCTCTCTAGGAAACCACGTATGAGAGATGCCCTATAAATTAAGATAAAAAAAATTAGTGGCTACTTTTCAACAACACCCTATAAAGAGTGGCTGTCCAGTACAGAAAGCTGCAATTTTTCTCCTTAAAGGGCGCTGAGATCTGTTTGGGTTTCATCTTTTTACAGAAGCCCTAAAGTACCGATCTAAGCTTGCCATGGACGCAGGAAACACTGTAAACAGCGCAGTGGTAACGGTTCCTCCCGGAGCATCTTCCCTTGCTTATCTCATGTGCAACACTTCCATGTGCTTTTGGCTCATTTCATTTTTATATGAATGGCAAATGCATGCTCGGCATCTCTATAAATGCACACACTTACATACAAGCATCCACACCAACAGCCACCCATCAGCTGGAATATTTTATGGTCACTTTGGGCGTTTTAAGCTGTTTTGGAACGCACTGATAGTTGTAAAATACGGTAAGCATCTTCCTACCCTCAGCATCAATGCTGCTAAACCACCCAAGATGAACTTAAATGCATTATGTTATTTTAATTATTTTCCTAAAGCATTTTATTCTGATGTCAATACTTTTCATTACAGCAAGATTCTTTACAAGAAAAGAAGAAAACTCCAAAAAGGACTGAAATCTTAATTCTTCTCTCCCATTGGCCTAATGATACAGGAGTTCTCCATACACCTGGCAGTGAAGAAAAAAAAAATTCAAAGATGCCTTTTGATTTATAGCTCCAGCATGGTTTCTTAACAATACAGCTATCTTAAGCTGCTGCATAGATTTAAAAAGTATTCTGACTCTTTCAGAGATGAATTACAGTAGCTGCATCTTTAACTGAAGCTCAATAAATATCTTTTTTTTTTCCCTCCAAGAAAACCAATTACAAAACATTAAATCACTTTTATATTGCACTAGGAAAACAAAAACGCTTCGTCTGGGTCATGACATGAACGGCTTCCACAACCACCAGAGGACACGCAGGCTGCTTCACTGC
>NW_010512560.1:103862-104230 GCF_000687285.1 Phaethon lepturus | reverse complement strand
CTGTTCACAGCCTCTCAAAATCAACACGCCTGTTTCTACCTTCTCACCCCTCACAAAAGCGATCCAAAGCGCCAGCCGAGCAACACCTTTGTACTGTTTCCTGAGCCTCCTGCTTAGCTCTCATTCCAGCATAGTTTTAGGCATCCCAAACTGGGGCACGTGGCTGTCCTTAAAGGTGATCAAACACCTCCTGTATGTGCCACGTGAAGTCCAATGCAGACTAAAACAGGAAAGAAATTCCACTACCTGGACTGGAGAAGATTATCTAACTCTGAAAATGTAAAACCATCCATGTCTCCCGACATGCCTTCTTGTCCCAAATACAGACAAAATCTATACAACAAAACCTATAGCTTTCCTTCCTCTTT
>NW_010512560.1:100649-103830 GCF_000687285.1 Phaethon lepturus | reverse complement strand
TTTCCCTCCTCCTCTTCCTCACAGTCTTTTGGGGTTTTTGTTTGTTTGGTTTTTTTGTTTTTTTGTTTGTTTGTTTGTTTGGTTTGGTTTTTTTGTCAACCACCCCTCCCCCCCCACCCATGAAGTAGCACTAGAAATAATAATACAGGACCCTGTCTACCCTCTAAAAGTAAGTTTTTGTTCCAAATCTGTTTGCCCACATCTTTCTTCTCTGGCTGGTACCAATGATGTCCTCACACAGTGTTTGGTTTTTTGGTTTGTTTTGTTGTTGTTGTTTTGTTTTAAACATCTAGCTAAACTGTACATACAGTCATTGTTTTGAGTATCAGCAAGGGTGCCTCAGCTCTCCAATAAATATCACCTCCTAAATTTCACCCAGCCTAAATTCACCTAAATTTCAACAGCTCTTACAGCCTCCAACAGCTTGAACCACCAAGATGCTCAATTCAGCCTCTTCTAACAGGATAGGAGCAAACAGAAATAAAGTGAGAAATTATCTAGGGATGTGCTAATGAAAAAAGTAAGACTCAAATGCAGAGCACAAAATAAGGAACTAAGAATGGTGTATCATACACATCAAAAGTAAAAAACACGTACCAACACATATCCTGCCCAGCATACAGGGCAGAACAGCAAGTGCTGTAAAAAAAGTAAGTAAACCAAATTTCCCTGCTCGTCACGAGTTTGATGAAAGAGCTGCAAGAGCTCCCACACAGCTCAACAGTCTTGGGAAACTTCTGAATCTCATGAACTGCAGGAGTGATGAATCTCATTTTATGTGCACTTAGCTCTCAAATAATAAACTTCAAAAGGTTTGATCCCCAGCAGTTCCATGTGGTGAGAAAGGGACAACTGGCGAGTAGGGGCTGCTACTCTTGTACTGTGGGCACAGGGGCTGCCAGGCGTGTGACATCACCCCTCCTGATTGGCTGCCAGTGACATCATTTTATTATTCAGCTTCATGTTTGCATTTCAGCTTCCCCCTTTCAGGGACCTCAGACCTCACACAGCTCCGCCAAGTCGAGAGGAGCGCGGCAGCACGCCCTGAGCAGCACATCAGAGCCCGGAGCTGCCTTCCCCACCTTGGGCTTCCCTGCACAAAAGCAGCAGCAAAACGCAGAGGCCTGTCGCTTCTCTGCTGGTTTTCTGCGCCGCGGAAAGGCGACGGTGCTAGGAGGCTAACCAGGGGTCCCAGGCTCATAGCAAGGCAGCGAGAGTTTAAAGCAGAACTCTTAAGAAGTCTGGAAAATGGAAACCATGTGCCATTAACAACAGACACAGGTAGTAACACCCACGCACATACATGTAATCATATACGGGTACACGACGTACGAAAAAAGTGTATGCGCGAGACAAATTCCTCCGAAGACTGCTCAAGAGCCCTCCAGCAGCCATACTTTCGTTAATGTCCACAAGGGATCTAACACGAAGCGGTATTGTCTCCTGTTTGCCCCTCTGCGACGCGAGGCTGCCTTTGTTCCAGCTTAACATCCTCCTTCCCCTTACACGCTCGCCCCTTCTGAACTCAGACGCCTGTAACCTGATACGAAAGAACGTTAATTTCTCAAGTGATTTTATAAAAGCACAGAATGAAAGTAACTTGATATTTTCCCCATCTTGAAAAATGTTATTTTATAGTACATACAACCATAGGAAAACATATCTGGTCTACAACAACGCTTTGGAAAAATAAACTGAAAAACTGGGCTGCTCTGCCTCTGTGTACCTACTAAACCATACGCTTTCTCTTTAGCACACACTTACGCCCTGATGTGTGTACGTGCATATATACAAACGCAAACACGTATGAATGATTCATGTGCACATGAAGACAGATGAATCAGGCAGAAGATCAGCTTCAAGTAAGTACAAAAACATGTTAGTTAATGCTCAGCTTGAGTCCATAACATGGCATGGAGAGTACTCGGCTCAGACACAGTGTACTCGTCTATTAACGTATCAAAACGTATCTACAGTGCCTGCAATTTAAAAATGGTTTATGAACAATTTATACAAAATCAATTAAGCAAACACAATCGTAGTCACAAAACTAGTGCCTGTATTTACACAGTGCGTTTTCTGCACACTTCCAGCACCATGCATTTGAAGTATATTTCCCATAAACCATACCATCCACGTACACTATAAAAAAGAGCACAACCCTGACGGATGGCCATTCTACAAACCCTGTGCCTCTGACCCATTCCCATGCATAAAGACAGGCCAGCATCACGCCACACGGGACTGTAACTTTCAGGCAGGCTGCACTGCTATCCTAACACACCCTATGAAGAAAAGCTTCCGGTGAAAAGCTCCTTATGCATGAAAAGTAGTACCCTAAGCCACTACATAAATTCAAGCCAATATAACTTTAATTCTACCTGAATTCACGTGCAGCATCACTAGCCTAATCCTTTCTACATGGTATGATGCCGCTACTTTTTCTGTATTAAGAGAACATTATTATTTCAAGACACTAAATCAGTATGTTTAGTTTTGTTTTAAAAAGTTTAAAACAATTTTTAAATTGTTTTTTAAACCATTTTTAAAAACTCTGTGTTAATAGTGTAAGTTTTAATATATACTGCTTCCTACCTCAGCACGTTTTACCAAGACAGTAATTCAGCCCTCCACAGACACAAGGAAACTGAATGCTTTTATGTGCAAATGAAATCAAAATGCTATAAAATTGTTTTGGCTTCAACTTTTAGACAGTAACAAGGTGGAGAAAAAAACACTGGTGAAATTAAGCAAATACAGAAGGGATATTTTACTTTGTTTACCTTGTGTGCTTTGGAAGAAGATATTTCATAAAATCTTTGGGTTGGAAGGGACCTTTAAAGGTCATCTAGTCCAATCCCCCAGCCATGAGCAGGGACATCTTCAACTAGAGCAGGTTGCTCAGAGCCTCATCCAACCTGACCTTGAGTGTTCCAGGGATGGGGCATCTGCCACCTCTCTGGGCAACCTGGGCCAGTGCTTCACCACTCTCATCGGGAAAAACTTCTTCCTTTTATCTAGTGTAAACCTACCCTCTTTTAGTTTAAAACCCCTACCCCTTGTCCTATTGCTGCAGGCCCTGCTAAAAAGTCTGTCCCCATCTTTCTTAGAAGCCCCCTTTATGCACGGGGAGGCTGCAGTAAGGTCTCCTCGGAGCCTTCTCTTCTCCAGGTTGAACAAC